>NW_026090767.1:0-12979 GCF_024586455.1 Bactrocera neohumeralis
GAGATAATTTCAATAAGATAAATGCCAAATATCTTTTTTTCGAATGGTAATAAACATTCCCCATTAAATTTGAAGATTCTGTGTTTTTTATTTTGAAATGTAAGGAACCTCGAAATGGATCCCCTGCAGATGTGCTATGCAAGGTACCTTAATGAAACTCAGATGATATTTCGGGATGTCAAAAATTGAGTCAATACATCCATACCCATATACGTAATAAAATATTTTCAAACCTCTGGTTGGCATTATGCAATAAAATATCAGTCAATTTGCAAGATATCTTTGCAAAATTAACTGAACGTATAATATTTAATATGATTTAGTTTAATAAAGAAAATTGTTTTTTAATAGGATGCTACAAACGCTACAAGAGTAGACCGATAGAGACAGCTAAAGACGAAATATTTTTCCGCTCTTTTAACATTTCTCTTCAGTAAGGTTTGGTAAGTTCATCATGTAAACCAAATTTGTGATTTTGAACCCGTTGACTATCTGTGGGGCTGCATATCAAATCTATGGTTTATGCCAGCGACGATTGATAAACTTCGTACAAATATCGAACATGAAATTTTATCTTTTATGCTTAAAACCTTCGAAAATACATACACAATTGCATCGAATATACTTTCCAGAATAAGAATTTCATTGATACATCAAACTATGTCTGCTTTATCAAAAAAAAAACTTTTAGCGCTATTAAAAAAACAAGTAACTACAAGGTGCGTTCCAAGTAAACCAGGACAAAAAACAAACAGAACAAATGGGGTTTTCGGAAAAATCAGTTTATTTTATTCAAAATCTCCTTCTGCTTCAATCGGTTTAACGATGTACTTCGAATGTTGGATTCCGACCAATTTTTGGTTTGTCGGTCAATTTGTGCGGAACAAACCGTGCACACACCTTTCGTAAGCCCAAATGTTCGGTCAAAATGCGATAAATCGATATTTTGGAGATGTTTAATTCCATTTCCATGATTTTTGATGATTTGGTTGATTTTTTGATGATTTCACGCACAGTTTCGATGGAATTTCCTGAGATCACGGATTTTATTGGCGATCAACATGTCGTCATTTATGTCCTCACGACCACTTTGAAGACGTTGAAACCACTCGTGCACTCTGCTACGGGATAGCCAATCATCGCCATAAACTTGTTTCATCAATTGAAACGTTTCGGTAAAAGTTTTACCAATTTAAAACAAAATTTAATGCTGACTCTTTGTTCAGAAGCTCATTTTTCGCACCCATAACACAAACATACTTAAAATGTAATAACTTCAATTCCAATTAATGAAATGTCATGAAATATATAGATATTAATAATATACTCGAATATTTGGCGCCACCAGCACTAGATTCAAAAGTCCTGTTTACTTTGGAACCTACCTTGTACATGTAATAGTTTCTGTTATTCTAACAAACTTTATTATATTAATGGGATACCGCAAAACATGAATGGATTTTGTTTAGTATTTGGTCTTAAATCGGAACTCAGTACTTTGATACTGTTACAAATCTCTAAATTTCCAAATTTTTGAATTAACACGTTGGCTGCCAATGTATCACCGGTGATCACAACAAACAACTACCCCCAGGTGTCAGTTTATCACCGATCACAAAAAACTACTCCCAGTTGCCAAGCAAAAAATACATGTTGTGCTTTGAATTACAACGGGATTTTTTACCATGAATAAAAGTCATGCTAACCGACGCGTTTGAAATTTTTTTGCTGTGATTACCGGTGAACACTTGCTGCTGTTTTAACTGTTATTTTTTTTGCAATGTATCACCGGTGATCACATTGCGAAATGGAAATCAGTGTAAAGCTAGAGTTCATAGCAAACAGTTCAAGTATAGAGTGAGAAAGTGAAGTGAAGTTGTGAAGTTATGAATTCCGGAGGAGGTGTTGGAATCAGCAGAAGATTCAGTGATGGTGAACAAGATTTTAGTCAGATGAAGAATCGTACATCCCAAATTCCAGCAGTGATACATCGAGTGATGACAGTTTCTAGAAGACCAAGATGTGAGTTTTAGTAATATCGTAGATGAAAATCAGACGGGAACTACGAAAGAATGGGATTCGCCTGCCACCGGAAAGACTTTGAAAAATTTTGAGGGATGCATAAGTCTACCTATGCTTCGCAACATGATGCCGACTCGCCATTTGAGTATTATAGAAAGTTTTTGACCGATGATATCTTGGATATTATTGTTGAAGAGACAAATATACATGCTAATTATCAAATATATGGGATTAGTACTCGCAGCAGCAGCAGGATGAATAAGTGGAAGAATATATATGGGTATGGTAAAATACCCTTCAATGGGAGGACTATTGGAAAGCAACTATCTTGTTCAAAAATCCATTCGTCCCACACGTTATGGCTCATGTAACCGGTTCCAGATATGGCATCAAGGTGTTCAAATTGGCAGATACAAAAGGTTACATATATAATTTGAAACTCTATACTGGAAAATCAGATACAACCACGGGGCTTTCTCTTGCAACGAATATTTGCCTTCAACTGATGGAAAGTTATTTTGGAGAAACCGTACACTTACGGTCGACAATTATTATACTTCTATCGGGTGGGCAATGCTCTCTTAAATAAAAACGCATCTACAGGGAACTCTAAGAAAAAACCGGAGAGGCTTACCTAAATTGCCTAGATCGCTGAAAAGAGGGGATAATGCTTCTTTCGAAAGATCTGGAATCGTAGTCGGGTACTGGAGGGATAAAGAAGTTCGTTCCTTGTCCACTGTAAACAACGGATCACTTGTACCTTCAGGTAAAAAGAATAGACTCGGCCAAGATGTTTTAAAACCGAATGTAATAATGGAGTACAACAAATGCAAACAAGGTTTGTTGAGAGCTTTAAAAATCTGTTTATTTAAATACGTAAATATTTATTGATTTTTTCCCACTTTAGGAATAGATTTGTCTGATCAAATGGCTAGTTACTTTAGTCCTCTCCGTAAAACTATTCGCTGGTTTCATAAAGTTGCTTTTGATATTCTTTTAAATACGGCGATTGTAAATGCATATATTTTGTATAACGAAAGTAATTCCAATATGAAAATATCTGACTTTCGGCAAAATATAATTCTAAATTTAAGTGGAAGGGATAGCGCTTAAATTTCATAAAAACACTCCTCAAGGCAAGCACATTTTGACGACATCAAAGTAACAAAGGACGGAAGTAACAAAGGACGGAAGGCGAAAAAGATATCGCTGCGGGGAGGCTGCTATTCTGAACTGAAGACTGCACCCTCTTCGTCAGCTGCAAGGAAGAAGGCCAAACTTGTATCCACATACTGCGGACAATGTCCTCGGTCTCCATTCTTATGCCTCAATCATTTTCAGCAAATACATTGAATTTATATAATTTTTTTGTTTACAGGAATGAATTGCAGTTTCCTATTTATAATTGAGCATTATTTTTTAAGTTGTGTTTTGTATGAAATTAAATATTTTTCTTTTAAAATTAACTTACGTCTTTCTTAAAACTCCTTCCGTTAGGCCCCAGCCCCTAAATTCTAGAGGCCTAAGGCGTGTATCACCGGTGATACATTGGCAGCCAACGTGTTAAAAGGCAATTTTATGACTTGAGGCGATTTTGGAATTCAATGTACGACAAGATCCTAATAAGCTGTCGTCACTTCGTTATTAGAATGTATGTATAAAAATAGACATGCCATGTGTAGACATATCAGATATTAAATTACCATGGAATGCCTTTTATCTCTTGTTAAAAGTCAATATAATTCATAAATACCAAAAGTATAGTTCAAGTCATAGCATGCGTTCAAACTCCATGTAGAATCATTTGAAAATTTTGTTACTTCCAAAAAAAAACAAAAATAACAACACAAGAGCTAATGCGGAGGACACAACAAAACCAAATACACAGTGCAATGGCTCAGTAATCAGTCGATGAATATTATACCATGGATATCCCAAAGGACTGATGCCATAACCTTGCCTGCCGACTTTTTCGTCTTTTTTACTCTTCAGGACTGGTTCATAAAATGCATGTCTGTCTGTCGATTAGATTTCAGTGTGAAATGAGTGGAGCATGATTCCAGTGTGACACACTTACGTAAAAATTCGGTTTAATTTCGATTAGAGAGAACTCAAACACTCCCAGAATCAGCAATTCGTTGTTTTGCTCAGTGTTCGCCTCGTTAGGGTGTCGACTGCCTGCCTTGTCGTCGGTGCTCATTTCGCCTCTTTTCCAACTTTGTATCACAATAGTTACGAAACTGAATGTCACTTTATATAAAATTACAAACAAAATTTTTAGTTTTTATTTACCTGTAGCTAAGCTATCTTGTGATAAATTTGAGATAATAGTTTGTGACTAAAAACTAGATACTTATTGTTAATAGTAACTTGTCGCAAAATTAAGAACACTTCCAATCTTTTAAATTGTACCTAGAGACTGCTTAATGGGTTGAATCGTTACATCCGTGCACGGATCGACAAACATACGAAATAAAGTTACGTGGTACGTCAACCGTATGCGGTGATTGGTATTGTGACATACGATAGCAAATCGATCGTAATATATTTTCAATTCACAATAGTTCTTAAATTCCACGTTGCTTTGGATCGTATTTTTAGGTCACAATAAATCTGGAACTGTCAAAAATGTTAGAAATTTTCAATAAACTAACAAAAGGTATTAAAATACCAAAAAAAAAAATATTTTTTTATTTGAGCTCTAGTAGTAATAGGGGATAACAATATGGTGCGAGATAGCTGAGAGATCAGCAATAGAGCAGTATAAAAAAATTATGAATCTTTGTAGATGTATCGTTGAACAAAGCATTGGAATCTTAAAGACGGTGGAGAATTTTGAGGATATAGCAATAGAGGAAGGTATCACCCACAAAAGTGGAAGATTTACTAACGTTTGTGAGGCATTACATAAAAATCCATTATAAAATTTACAATAAGTTACGACCTTCAATTGCGACTCTTATCACACACAAAAATGGACACCGGGGTAGCGAACCGCCTCACCGCAATCGAAAACGATAAAGGACCAAAATTGTTTTCTTTAATAAATTTAATTAAATTTTATTCAAATTTTATTTTTAATGTCAACTAAAATACAAAAATTTTGTTCATATAAAGAAATTTTTAATTTTTTAACGAGATATTCCATTCATTGGTTTCTTATTTATGTTCTTTATAACTAAGAATTAATCTCATATCCCTGATGCCATCGTATGTTATCTTCAAATTTATGTTTTCTACAACAAATCAATACAATAAATTTAGTATCTTCAGTTAAAGTTATGTCTGATATGTAACGTACATACATATGTATTACTCTTTTAATGAACACTTTAATATAGTTTTCTGAAGTAAAAATTCGTTTGCAAAATTTTTTAAAATGAAGTTTTGCCAAAGGTATTTGCGAACCAGCAAAATTACTTTTCTTTACATTCCAATAATGTTCAATTATGTACAGCTTGTGTTATTTCGTAGGTGTTTCCTTTTCCGGAAAAATGTTATTCCGTAATGTAAAATTTTTATACTCTCGCAACAAAGTTGCTAAGGAGAGTATTATAGTTTTGTTCACATAACGGTTGTTTATAAGTCCTAAAACTAAAAGAGTCAGATATAGGGTTATGTATACCAAAGTGATCAGGGTGACGAGTAGAGTCGAAATCCGGATGTCTGTCTGTCCGTCCGTGCAAGCTGTAACTTGAGTAAAAATTGAGATATCATGATGAAACTTGGTACATATTTCTTGGCTCCATAAGAAGGTTAAGTTCGAAGATGGGCAAAATCGGCACTCTGCCACGCCCACAAAATGGCGAAAACCGAAAACCAATAAAGTATCATAACTAAGCCATAAATAAAGATATTAAAGTGAAATTTGGCACAAAGGATCGCATTAGGGAGGGGCATATTTGGACGTAATTTTTTTGGAAAAGTGGGCGTGGCCCCGCCCCTACTAAGGTTTTTGTACATATCTGGGAAACTACTATAGCTATGTCAACCAAACTCTATAGAGTCGTTTCCTTCAGGCATTTCCATATACAGTTCAAAAATGGAAGAAATCGGATAATAACCACGCCCACCTCCCATACAAAGGTTATGTTGAAAATCACTAAAAATGCGTTAACCGACTAACAAAAAACGTCAGAAACACTAAATTTTACAGAAGAAATGGCAGAAGGAAGCTGCACCCAGGCTTTTTTTAAATTGAAAATGGGCGTGGCGTCGCCCACTTATGGACCAAAAACTATATCTCAGGAACTACTCGACCGATTTCAATGAAATTCGGTATATAATATTTTCTTAACACCCTGATGACATGTACGAAATATGGGTGAAATCGGTTCACAACCACGCCTTCTTCCAATACAACGCTATTTTGAATTCCATCTCATGCCTTCTCTATATAATATATACATTAGGAACCAATGATGATAGCGGAATAAAACTTTACACAAATATGGTATTTGAGCTGAGGTAACCCTTGTGGAAAAATTGTCGTGATCGGACTATAATTTTTCAAGGTCCCTGATATCGAACACGAAGAACTCAGTGCCTAACCTAACCTAACCTAATTTTTCACCGAAAATATCGGTAAATCTCTCAGATATTTTCATGTAATTCAGAGGGCATCATTTTTATACTCTCGCAATAAAGTTGCTAATAACGGTATCTCGATTGTCACTTTATCATGCGAGAGTATAAAATGGTCGGTGACACCCGAACTTTTATATGTATATACATGTTTTAAATATAATCATTCATTCCTATGTGCCACATAGCACATTCTGTTAGGATCATTAGGTAGTCTCTAAAAATAAACAAAGGCTATTTGCTATAAATAATCACAACGCAAAAATTCAAGAAGTTAAGTTCTATGTATATGTTATACTCAATATTAAATAAGAAATTTGGTTAGTTGGTGACAGGTTCTCTAATTTTATGTGAATCATAATGGTACCGTACTTCAGTTCTACTAATACAGCATAGCAGAGAAATATTGTATAATAGATTTATCGTTATAGAATTATATGCATTGATACAACATTTTGAAAAGCATTGCTAAAATCAATATGTGGTCAGCAATAGTACATTGTGAAAAAGCATCTTGAAATTGTATTTAAATGATATTTAAAAAAAGGATTTTGATAAGTGGTTAGGTTATGTCCTCAATCGTCGTTCCTTGTCCACTGTAACAACGGATCACTTGTACCTTCAGGTAAAAAGAATAGACTATACAAGATGTTTAAAACCGAATGCAATAATGGAGTACAACAAATGCAAACAAGGTTTGTTGAGAGCTTTAAAAATCTGTTTATTTAAATACGTAAATATTTATTGATTTTTTCCCACTTTAGGAATAGATTTGTCTGATCAAATGGCTAGTTACTTTAGTCCTCTCCGTAAAACTATTCGCTGGTTTCATAAAGTTGCTTTTGATATTCTTTTAATATGGCGGTTGTAAATGCATATATTTTGTATAACGAAAGTAATTCAATATGAAAATATCTGACTTTCGGCAAAATATAATTCTAAATTTAAGTGGAAGGGATAGCGCTTAAATTTCGCAAACACCTCCTCAAGGCAAGCACATTTTGACGACATCAGCGGAAGTAACAAAGGACGGAAGGCGAAAGAGATATCGCTGCGGAGGCTGCTATTCTGAACTGAAGACTGCAACCTCTTCGTCAGCTGCAAGGAAGAAGGCCAAACTTGTATCCATATACTGCGGACAATGGTCTCTCCTCGGTCTCCATTCTTATGCCTCAATCATTTTCAGCAAATACATTGAATTTATATAATTTTTTTGTTTACAGGAATGAATTGCAGTTTCCTATTTATAATTGAGCATTATTTTTTTAAGTTGTGTTTTAATATGAAATTAAATATTTTCTTTTAAAATTAACTCTACGTCTTAGATAAAACTCCTTCCGTTAAGGCCCCAGTACCTAAATTCTAGAGGCCAGGCGTGTATCACCGGTGATACATTGGCAGCCAACGTGTTAAAGGCAATTTTTTATGACTTGAGGCGATTTTGGTCAAAATTCAATACGACAGATCTAATAAGCTGTCACTTTTCGTTATTTAGAGATGTATGTATAAAAATAGACATGAATGCAGACATATCAGATATTAAATTACCATGGAATGCCTTTTATCTCTTTATGTTAAAAGTCAATATAATTCATAAATCATCAAAATTTAGTTCAAGTCATAAGCATTTCGTTCAAACTCCATGTGCAAGAATCATTTGAAAATTTTGTTACTTCAAAAAAAAAACAAAAATAACAACACAGAGCTAATGCCGGAGGACACAAAAACCAAATAACTTTTTGCTCTTCAATGGAATCAGTAATCGGTCGATGAATATTATACCATGGATATCCCAAAGGACTGATGTCATAACGGTTGCCTGCCGACTTTTCGTCTTTTACTCTTTGGACTGGTTCGCAAATGCATGTCTGTCTGTCGATTAGACTACTTTCGGTGTGAAATGATGGAGCCATGATTCCAGTGTGACTCACTTACGTAAAAATTCGGTTTAATTTCGATTAGAAGAACTCAAACACTCCAGAATCAGCAATTCGTTGTTTTGCTCAGTGTTCGCCTCGTTAGGGTGTCGACTGCCTGCCTTGTCGTCGGTGCTCATTTCGCCTCTTTCCAACTTTGTATCACAATACGTTTTAAACTGAATGTCACTTTATATAAAATTACAAACAAGAATTTTTTAGTTTTGTTACCTGCTAGCTATCTTGTGATAAATTTGAGATAATAGTTTGTGACTAAAAACTAGATACTTATTGTTAATAGTAACTTGTCGCAAATTAGAACTTACTTCCAATCTTTTAAATTGTACCTAGAGACTGCTTAATGGGGTTGAATCGTTACATCCGTGCACGGATCGACAAACATACGAAATAAAGTTACGTGATACGTCAATCGTATGCGGTGATTGGCATTATGACATACGATAGCAAACGGATCGTAATGTATTTTCAATTCACAATACTTTTTAAATTCCAAATTGCTTTGGATCGTATTTTAGGTCACAATAAATCTGGAACTGTCAAAAATGGCATGAAATTTTCAATAAACTAACAAAGGGTAATTAAATACCAAAAAAAATTTTTTTTATTTGAGCTCTAGTGAAAGTAATAGGGATAACAATATAGTGCGGAGATAGCTGAGAGATTAGCAATAGAGCAGGTATAAAAAAATTATGAATCTTTGTAGATGTATCGTTGAACAAAGCATTGGAATCTTAAAAGACGGTGGAGAATTTTAGGATATAGCAATAGAGGAAGGTATCACCCGGTAATAAAAAGTGGAAGATTTACTAACGTTTGTGAGGCATTACATAAAATCCGTATAAAATTTACAATAAGTTACGACCTTCAAAATTGCGATCTTATCACACACAAAAATGGACAGGGGTAGCGAACCGCCTCTCACCGCAATCGACCAAACGATAAGAGGCCAAATTATGTTTTCTTTAATAAATTTAATTAAATTTTATTCAAATTTTATTTTTAATGTCAACTAAAATACAAAAATTTTGTTCATATAAAAAATTTTAATTTTTAACGAGATATTCCATTCATTGGTTTCTTATTTATGTTCTTTATAACTAAGAATTAATCTCATATCCCTGATGCCATCGTATGTTATCTTCAAATTTATTTTCTACAACAAATCAATACAATAAATTTAGTATCTTCGGTTAAGTTATGTCTGATATGTACGTACATACATATGTATTACTCTTTTAATGAACACTTTAATATAGTTTTCTATGACGGAAGTAAAATTCGTTTGCAAAATTTTTTAAAATGAAGTTTTGCCAAAGGTATTTTGCTGAACCAACAAAATTACTTTTTTCTTTACATTCCAATAATGTTCAATTATGTACAGCTTGTGTTATTTCGAGGTGTTTCCTTTTCGGAAAAATGTTATTCCGTAATGTAAAATTTTTATACTCTCGCAACAAAGTTGCTAAGGAGAGTATTATAGTTTTGTTCACATAACGGTTGTTTATAAGTCCTAAAACTAAAAGAGTCAGATATAGGGTTATGTATACCAAAGTGATCAGGGTGACGAGTAAAGTTGAAATCCGGATGTCTGTCCGTCTCCGTCCGTCCGTGCAAGCTGTAACTTTAGTAAAAATTGAGATATCATGATGAAACTTGGTACACGTATTTCTTGGCTCCATAAGAAGGTTAAGTTCGAAGATGGGCAAAATCGGCCCACTGCCACGCCCACAAAATGGCGAAAACCGAAAACCTATAAAGTGTCATAACTAAGCCATAAATAAAGATATTAAAGTGAAATTTGGCACAAAGGATCGCATTAGGGAGGGGCATATTTGGACGTAATTTTTTGGAAAAGTGGGCGTGGCCCCGCCCCCTACTAACTTTTTTGTACATATCTCGGAAACTACTATAGCTATGTCAACCAAACTCTATAGAGTCGTTTCCTTCAGGCATTTCCATATACAGTTCAAAAATGGAAGAAATCGGATAATAACCACGCCCACCTCCCATACAAAGGTTATGTTGAAAATCACTAAAAGTGCGTTAACCGACTAACAAAAAACGTCAGAAACACTAAATTTTACGGAAGAAATGGCAGAAGGAAGCTGCACCCAGGCTTTTTAAAAATTGAAAATGGGCGTGGCGTCGCCCACTTATGGACCAAAAACCATATCTCAGGAACTACTCGACCGATTTCAATGAAATTCGGTATATAATATTTTCTTAACACCCTGATGACATGTACGAAATATGGGTGAAATCGGTTCACAACCACGCCTTCTTCCAATATAACGCTATTTTGAATTCCATCTGATGCCTTCTCTGTATAATATATACATTAGGAACCAATGATGATAGCGGAATAAAACTTTACACAAATACGGTATTTGAGCTGAGGTATCCATTGTGGAAAAATTGTCGTGATCGGACTATAATTTTTCAAGGTCCCTGATATCGAACACGAAGAACTCAGTGCCTAACCTAACCTAACCTAATTTTTCACCGAAAATATCGGTAAATCTCTCAGATATTTTCATGTAATTCAGAGGGCATCATTTTTATACTCTCGCAATAAAGTTGCTAATAACGGTATCTCGATGTATAAATAAAGCATATTGTTAAGAATCAATATTGATACAACATTTTATTTAAATGATATTTGAAAAAATCTTGAAATTGTATTTAAATGATATTTAAAAAAGGATTTTGATAAGTGGTTAGGTTATGTCCTCACGTCGTTCCTTGTCCACTGTAACAACGGATCACTTGTACCTTCAGGTAAAAAGAATAGACTCGGCCAAGATGTTTTAAAACCGAATGCAATAATGAGTACAACAAATGCAAACAAGGTTTGTTGAGAGCTTTAAAATCTGTTTATTTAAATACGTAAATATTTATTGATTTTTTCCCACTTTAGGAATAGATTTGTCTGATCAAATGGCTAGTTACTTTAGTCCTCTCCGTAAAACTATTCGCTGGTTTCATAAAGTTGCTTTTGATATTCTTTTTAATACGGCGGTTGTAAATGCATATATTTTGTATAACGAAAAGTAATTCAATATGAAAATATCTGACTTTCGGCAAAATATAATTCTAAATTTAAGTGGAAGGGATAGCGCTTAAATTTCGCAAACACCTCCTCAAGGCAAGCACATTTGACGACATCAAAGTAACAAAGGACGGAAGTAACAAAGGACGGAAGGCGAAAAAGATATCGCTGCGGAGGCTGCTATTCTGAACTGAAGACTGCAACCTCTTCGTCAGCTGCAAGGAAGAAGGCCAAACTTGTATCCACATACTGCGGACAATGTCCTCGGTCTCCATTCTTATGCCTCACTCCTTTTCAGCAAATACATTGAATTTATATAATTTTTTTGCTTACAGGAATGAATTGCAGTTTCCTATTTATAATTGAGCATTATTTTTTTAAGTTGTGTTTTAATATGAAATTAAATATTTTCTTTTAAAATTAACTTACGTCTTTCTTAAAACTCCTTCCGTTAAGGCCCCAGCCCCTAAATTCTAGAGGCCTCAGGCGTGTATCACCGGTGATACATTGGCAGCCAACGTGTTAAAGGCAATTTTATGACTTGAGGCGATTTTGGAATTCAATGTACGACAGATCTAATAAGCTGTCACTTTTCGTTATTTAGAGATGTATGTATAAAAATAGACATGCCGTAGACATATCAGATATTAAATTACCATGGAATGCCTTTTATCTCTTTATGTTAAAAGTCAATATAATTCATAAATACCAAAATTATAGTTCAAGTCATAAGCATGCGTTCAAACTCCATGTAAGAATCATTTGAAAATTTTGTTACTTCAAAAAAAAAACAAAAAATAACAACACAGAGCTAATGCCGGAGGACACAACAAAACCAAATACACAGTGCAATGGCTCAGTAATCAGTCGATGAATATTATACCATGGATATCCCAAAGGACTGATGCCATAACCTTGCCTGCCGACTTTTTTCGTCTTTTACTCTTCAGGACTGGTTCATAAAATGCATGTCTGTCTGTCGATTAGATTTTCAGTGTGAAATGATGGAGCCATGATTCCAGTGTGACACTTACGTAAAAATTCGGTTTTAATTTCGATTAGAGAGAACTCAAACACTCCCCAGAATCAGCAATTCGTTGTTTTGCTCAGTGTTCGCCTCGTTAGGGTGTCGACTGCCTGCCTTGTCGTCGGTGCTCATTTCGCCTCTTTCCAACTTTGTATCACAATAGTTACGAAACTGAATGTCACTTTATATAAAAATTACAAACAAGAATTTTTAGTTTTGTTACCTGCTAGCTATCTTGTGATAAATTTGAGATAATAGTTTGTGACTAAAAACTAGATACTTATTGTTAATAGTAACTTGTCGCAAATTAAGAACTTACTTCCAATCTTTTAAATTGTACCTAGAGACTGCTTAATGGGT
>NW_026090768.1:0-5564 GCF_024586455.1 Bactrocera neohumeralis
TTTAAGTTAATTTACATTCTTCATCTTACTGAAGGGAACAAAAGCCGTAACGGCAGTGCATTTGGAAGAATTTTACAATCCTACGTTAAGGTATAAAGTCGATTTTCTTGTATATTCACATTTAGAAGTCTATATTGAGTTGCTTCAAATCATTAGTATAACATATTTAAGTTCACTTACCTTCTTCATCTTACTGAAGGAGACATAAAGCCATAACGGCAGTGCATTTGGAGGAATTCCACAATCTTAAATTTAGGTATAAATTCGATTTTCTTGTATGTACACATTTAGCAATCGATATTGAGTTGCTTCGAATCATTAGTTTAACATATTGAAGTTCACTTACCTTCTTCATCTTACTGAAGAAGACATAAAGCCATAACGGCAGTGCATTTGGAAGAATTCCACAATCTTATATTAAGGTATAAAGTCGATTTTCTTGTATATTCACATTTAGCAATCGATATTGAGTTGCTTCAAATCATTAGTTTAACATATTTAGGTTAATTTACCTTCTTCATCTTTCTGAAGTGGACATAAAGCCATAATGGCAGTGCATTTGGAAGAATTCCATAATCTTATATTAAGGTATAAAGTCGATTTTCTTGTATATTCACATTTAGCAATCGATATTGAGTTGCTTTGAATCATTAGTTTAACATATTTAAGTTCACTTACCTTCTTCATCTTACTGAAGTGGACATAAAGCCATAACGGCAGTGCATTTGGAAGAATTCCACAATCTTATATTAAGGTATAAAGTCGATTTTCTTGTATATTCACATTTAGCAATCGATATTGAGTTGCTTCAAATCATTAGTTTAACATATTTAAGTTAATTAACCTTCTTCATCTTACTGAAGGGACATAAAGCTAAAACGTCAGTGCATTTGGAAGAATTCCACAATCCTATATTAAGGTATAAAGTCGATTTTCTTGTATATTCACATTTAGCAATCGATATTGTATATACACATTTAGCAATCGGCAGTGCATTTGGAAGATATCAATTTTTATAAAGTCGATTTTCTTTATATACACAAGCAATCGATATTGAGTTGCTTCAAATCATTAGTTTAACATATCAAAAGTAATAATTTACCTTCTTCATCTTACTGAAGCTGACAAAAAGCCACAACGGCAGTGCAATTGAAAGAATTCCACAATCTTATATTAAGGTATAAAGTCGATTTTCTTGTATATTCACATTTAGCAATCGATATTGAGTTGCTTCAAATCATTAGTTTAACATATTTAAGTTAATTTACCTTCTTCATCTTACTGAAGGAGACATAAAGCCATAACGGCAGTGCATTTGGAAGAATTCCACAATCTTAAATTTGGGTATAAATTCAATTTTCTTGTATGTACACATTTACCAATCGATATTGAGTTGCTTCAAATCATTGTTTAACATATTTAAGTTAATTTACCTTCTTCATCTTACTGAAGTGACATAAAGCCATAACGGCAGTGCATTTGGAAGAATTCCACAATCTTATATTAAGGTATAAAGTCGATTTTCTTGTATATTCACATTTAGCAATCGATATTGAGTTGCTTCAAATCATTAGTTTAACATATTTAAGTTAATTTACCTTCTTCATCTTACTGAAGTTGACATAAAGCCATAACGGCAGTGCATTTGGAAGAATTCCACAATCTTATATTAAGGTATAAAGTCGATTTTCTTGTATATACACATTTAGCAATCGATATTGAGTTGCTTCAAATCATTAGTTTAACATATTTAAGTAATTTACCTTCTTCATCTTACTGAAGTGGCTATAAAGCCATAAAGGCAGTGTATTTGGAAGAATTCCACAATCTTATATTAAGGTATAAAGTCGATTTTCTTGTATATACACATTTAGCAATCGATATTGAGTTGCTTCAAATCATTAGTTTAACATATTTAAGTTCTCTTACCTTCTTCATCTTACTGAAGTGGACATAAAGCCATAACGGCAGTGAATGTGGAAGACTTCCACAATCTTATATTAAGGTATAAAGTCGATTTTCTTGTATATTCACATTTAGCAATCGATATTGAGTTGCTTCAAATCATTAGTTTAACATATTTAAGTTAATTTACCTTCTTCATCTTACTGAAGTTGACATAAAGCCATAACGGCAGTGCATTTGGAAGAATTCCACAATCCTATATTAAGGTATAAAGTCGATTTTCTTGTATATTCACATTTAGCAATCGATATTGAGTTGCTTCAAATCATTAGTTTAACATATTTAAGTTAATTTACCTTCTTCATCTTACTGAAGTAGACATAAAGCCATAACGGCAGTGCATTTGGAAGACTTCCACAATCTTATATTAAGGTATAAAGTCGATTTTCTTGTATATACACATTTAGCAATCGATATTGAGTTGCTTCAAATCACTAGTTTAACATATTTAAGTTCTCTTACCTTCTTCATCTTACTGAAGGAGACATAAAGCCATAACGGCAGTGCATTTGGAAGAATTCCACAATCTTATATTAAGGTATAAAGTCGATTTTCTTGTATATACACATTTAGCAATCGATATTGAGTTGCTTCAAATCATTAGTTTAACATATTTAAGTTCACTTACCTTCTTCATCTTACTGAAGCAGTAAAACCGCCATAACGGCAGTGCATTTGGAAGAATTCCACAATCTTATATTAAGGTATAAAGTCGATTTTCTTGTATATACACATTTAGCAATCGATATTGAGTTGCTTCAAATCATTAGTTTAACATATTTAAGTTAATTTACCTTCTTCATCTTACTGAAGGAGACATAAAGCCATAACGGCAGTGCATTTGGAAGAATTCCACAATCCTATATTAAGGTATAAAGTCGATTTTCTTGTATATACACATTTAGCAATCGATATTGAGTTGCTTCAAATCATTAGTTTAACATATTTAAGTTAATTTACCTTCTTCATCTTACTGAAGGGGACACAAAGCCATAACGGCAGTGCATTTGGAAGAATTCCACAATCTTATATTAAGGTATAAAGTCGATTTTCTTGTATATTCACATTTAGCAATCGATATTGAGTTGCTTCAAATCATTAGTTTAACATATTTAAGTTACTTTGCCTTCTTCATCTTACTGAAGTAGACATAAAGCCATAACGGCAGTGCATTTGGAAGAATTCCACAATCATATATTAAGGTATAAAGTCGATTTTCTTGTAGATTCACATTTAGCAATCGATATTGAGTTGCTTCAAATCATTAGTTTAACATATTTAAGTTAATTTACCTTCTTCATCTTACTGAAGTTGACATAAAGCCATAACGGCAGTGCATTTGGAAGAATTCCACAATCTTATATTAAGGTATAAAGTCGATTTTCTTGTATATACACATTTAGCAATCGATATTGAGTTGCTTCAAATCATTAATTTAACATATTTAAGTTAATTTACCTTCTTCATCTTACTGAAGTTGACATAAAGCCATAACGGCAGTGCATTTGGAAGAATTCCACAATCTTATATTAAGGTATAAAGTCGATTTTCTTGTATATACACATTTAGCAATCGATATTGAGTTGCTTCAAATCATTAGTTTAACATATTTAAGTTAACTTACCTTCTTCATCTTACTGAAGGAGACATAAAGCCATAACGGCAGTGCATTTGGAAGAATTCGACAATCTTATATTAAGGTATAAAGTCGATTTTCTTGTATATACACATTTAGCAGTCGACATTGAGTGGCCTTCAAATCATTCAGTTTAACATATTTAAGTTCATTTACCTTCTTCATCTTACTGAAGTTGACATAAAGCCATAACGGCAGTGCATTTGGAAGAATTCCACAATCTTATATTAAGGTATAAAGTCGATTTTCTTGTATATTCACATTTAGCAATCGATATTGAGTTGCTTCAAATCATTACTTTAACATATTTAAGTTAATTTACCTTCTTCATCTTACTGAAGTGGACATAAAGCCATAACGGCAGTGCATTTGGAACAATTCCTCAATCTTATAATAAGATATGAATACGATTTTCTTGTATATACACATTTAGCAATCGATATTGAGTCGCTTCAAATCATTTACTCACTTATTTAAGTTAATTCACATTCTTCATCTTACTGAAGGAGACATAAAGCCATAACGGCAGTGCATTTGGAAGAATTCCACAATCCTATATTAAGGTATAAAGTCGATTTTCTTGTATATACACATTTAGCAATCGATATTGAGTTGCTTCAAATCATTAGTTTAACATATTTAAGTTCACTTACCTTCTTCATCTTACTGAAGTAGACATAAAGCCATAACGGCAGTGCATTTGGAAGAATTCCACAATCTTATATTAAGGTATAAAGTCGATTTTCTTGTATATTCACATTTAGCAATCGATATTGAGTTGCTTCGAATCATTAGTTTAACATATTTAAGTTAATTTACCTTCTTCATCTTACTGAAGTAGACATAAAGCCATAACGGCAGTGCATTTGGAAGAATTCCACAATCCTATATTAAGGTATAAAGTCGATTTTCTTGTATATTCACATTTAGCAATCGATATTGAGTTGCTTCGAATCATTAGTTTAACATATTTAAGTTAATTTACCTTCTTCATCTTACTGAAGTAGACATAAAGCCATAACGGCAGTGCATTTGGAAGAATTCCACAATCTTATATTAAGGTATAAAGTCGATTTTCTTGTATATTCACATTTAGCAATCGATATTGAGTTGCTTCGAATCATTAGTTTAACATATTTAAGTTCTCTTACCTTCTTCATCTTACTGAAGGAGACATAAAGCCATAACGGCAGTGCATTTGGAAGAATTCCACAATCTTATATTAAGGTATAAAGTCGATTTTCTTGTATATTCACATTTAGCAATCGATATTGAGTTGCTTCAAATCACTAGTTTAACATATTTAAGTTCTTTACCTTCTTAATCTTACTGAAGTAGACATAAAGCCATAACGGCAGTGCATTTGGAAGAATTCCACAATCTTATATTAAGGTATAAAGTCGATTTTCTTGTATATTCACATTTAGCAATCGATATTGAGTTGCTTCGATCATTAATTTAACATATTTAAGTTAATTTACCTTCTTCATCTTACTGAAGTGGACATAAAGCCATAACGGCAGTGCATTTGGAAGAATTCCACAATCTTATATTAAGGTATAAAGTCGATTTTCTTGTATATTCACATTTAGCAATCGATATTGAGTTGCTTCAAATCATTAGTTTAACATATTTAAGTTCTCTTACCTTCTTCATCTTACTGAAGGAGACATAAAGCCATAACGGCAGTGCATTTGGAAGAATTCCACAATCCTATATTAAGGTATAAAGTCGATTTTCTTGTATATTCACATTTAGCAATCGATATTGAGTTGCTTCAAATCACTAGTTTAACATATTTAAGTTCTCTTACCTTCTTAAGCTTACTGAAGTAGACATAAAGCCATAACGGCAGTGCATTTGGAAGAATTCCACAATCCTATATTAAGATATAAAGTCGATTTTCTTGTATATTCACATTTAGCAATCGATATTGAGTTGCTTCAAATCACTAGTTTAACAT
>NW_026090769.1:0-14047 GCF_024586455.1 Bactrocera neohumeralis
AGCCATTGTTTAATGAAATTTCTTCTAACAGCTCGACAGTAGCATAAGCGTTGCTCGATTTCCTGACAACCGGCTTCGTTTTGCGATACTCCAAAACAGTTACACATTTATTTAGAGTTTGTGGAGTAAACTTTTTGAATTTTTCATATATTTCTTTGCCACAGAAAACACATCTGTCACTAACGTCACTCATTTTTACAATGAATGTTAGAAAGATTGATTATAAAAACAAAAAAATAGCGGCACTTACCCGTTGCTTTGGCGACGACTTTGTTAGCAAAAAAAAAAAAAACTAATTAACAGGTTCCCTGTCCAATGTATCACATGTGATACAAAATTATTTTCTTGTACCATGTGTACAGCGTCCATGTATCATATATGATACATATGACACATATATATGATATATATATACAAATAAATTAAAAGCATCTACTAACAACAACTACGCTCTGGTGATCAGTACACTTGACTTTTTTCGACGATTTTACCTGCATCGCCCCACGGAAACTGTCAGATTATATGATTTTCGTGATTCTGACAGAATTATTTTTAAAATGAAACAAAAATCTATCGCGCTCGAGTATTTCAAGGTGACGTTTTTTTTTTACATATTTGTCACCCTGCCATTTCTCTAAGCCACCCTCAAACTGTCAGAATATTGAAATATACACTCGTCTTCATGTATTTAATTAACATCTCTTAATCTTACGCGCTCGAGTTTCCCGAAGGATCGATTTTTTTTCTCTAATCTGACGAACTCCCTCCAACGCACGCCTCCATATTAAGGGCTCATATTTGGTAGGGGTACATAAAAAGGTGCAATGATTCTTCCCATAAAGTTTTCTGACACGCTTAAGTAACTGCAAAAATCCCCTCTTGGGCTCCCCTACTATGAGATTTCGTAACTAAATAACGGTTTTGTTAAAGCTTTCACAAATGATTTCACTGATGCCTGCAAATTTTTGCAATCCAAATTTACCTCGTTTTTGACTGGGTTGAAAAATGCTTAGAGAGGGAAAGCTTTCGCATATGTTCTAAGACAATTACGTTGGAAAAATTTACTTGTAACAATCTAAAAGTGCAGCAAATGTCTTAAGGGGTTAGTAGGATAATCTGGGTTGTTTTTTGACATTTTCTTTCATACAAGTTTTTATTCTTCAATAGAACTTTTTTTCACATTTCATATCATGAGGTATATCGTGGAGTGTATGTATAAACACAATTTTTCGGAATTTTTTGATGAGATCTGTCGGAGAAATGGCTGGGTGAATGAAATGCGTTTTTTCACTGGCGGACACGATTTCTCATGTTTGGATCATCTGAAACACAAAAACCCAATTTATTTAGTACGTGAAAGGTTATTGTCCCTACGTGATCAACGTTTTTTTCTTTTTTTAATTTTTCCCCATGTGTTTTTAAATAAATTTTGTTATAACATTGTCAATAAATTATAAAAAATTAAGAATCTAATAGGGACAATAGCCAGGCGTTTTGTGAACATTAAAAAAACAAATGAAGCAAATCGGTTGAGTAGACCGGAATCGTGTTCGCCAATTTAAAAAGTGAGTTTTGATAAAAATGCGTTTAAAGTTTGAGGTGTGCACCCCGAGCGCTCTGAACGTCGAGCGGTATTACTATTTTTGGGCCTTTTTCGAAACTTTCCAAAGGTAAAGTGGGTTTCTTCATTAATTCTAAGGGTAGAGGAGAACAGAAAATACAAAAAAAAAATTAATATTACCCTACTGACTTCAATAACTAGCAAGTGAAAAAGGCAATCAGCTGATGTACCGAGTACGCAAGCACAACTAAGTTATGGTAGTGATCCGCCAACCACAACTTGCTTCCGAGAATATGCAAGTGTAAACACAATTCAAAGCGATATAAAAAGGTCCTGAAACGCCGTCATATTCAGAGGATAAGAGCTGTGGAAGCTACGCATGAGAATGTTAGCGACAAACTAGTGGAAAGATAGAACGAAATATAATTATGTGAGTAGAATGAAAACGAATGTGTAAGTTTCATCCTGCTGAACTTATAACAATATAAACAACATTATTCACGTTGTTGTGTAGGCAATAAAATACAAGCGCTACCACCAGTTGAAGCATGTGTGAGACTGCGTTGTGGTCACTTACTAGGTAGTGTAAAGTGTTCCAGAAAGCCGACTTCTTTTTATCTTTCCCGTTACAGACACAAAAGGTACGGTAAGTAATAATGCGTGAAAAGCTGTGCTTCCTTCGGAGCACAATGTGAGTGTTTTGTTTTTTTTTTCTTTGTTTTCGGAGGGGGAATCTTCTAAAGATACTGCCAGGGTGAGACTGGTAGCATGACGATTCATATTGTTCGCTAGAGTATACCTCTTTCGGGACCACGCCCAGACTTGCGAATCAGTATGTCTACGTACTAAACCCTTAACTCCGGCTGCTGTAGCTTGTATTCGGACCTGCGGGACCGCCGTTAAGCACTACTTCGCAGGACCAAGCTGGGCGATAACTGCCTCTTCACGACCTACCTCCAGGGTTATGCATGTGGTATTATGCTTCTGCGCTGCCTTTCTTTTATTCTGAGTTCTCGGAGCGCTATTGCAGTTCACTCTTTCATTTTAGCCCACACCAGCCGTGATCGAAGCATGTGACTAACTATGTTGTCGGGCGCCATCCTTTCATTTGTTAGCTTTTCTATGGTCTCTCTTTCCACTGCATACTTCGTGCAGGAGAAAAAGATGTGCTCTGCGTTTTCTGCGGCATTTCCACGGAAAGAACAGTGTGTTTCGTCATTTGTGCAGGTTTTCCCTGAAACAGGCATGACCCGATAAGAACTGCGTTAAGTAGAAATCTGTCTCTCCGTGTTGTCTGTCAATTTAAGCCGGCACATTCTTAATAAGTCTATATGTCCATCTTCCCTTGTCTGCCGTATTCCATTGCTTTTGCCACTCCTCGAGACTTGTCTTCCTCTCCTTTTTGCGCTCGTCGGCCGTTATGCGCCTACCGAAGGCTATTGTTTTACAGTAGACTCTACTTAAGGGGGTATTCTCATGTAATCACTTCGAAAAATCGACTTTTTTTTTATATTTTGACAGTAAAACCTATTGAAAACATGCTGCGAAAAATTCAGACCGAACTTCATAGTATTTGATAAGTTACAGCTCATAATCGCCGACGTGTCGTAAGCGACTGTCTACCAGGCGCAATGACAAGTCTGAATTTTTCTCGAATCATCATTTTCTGAAACTGTCATGGTCCTAAACAAAAAGTATTCAATCGATTGCTTTAAAATTTACATATGTTCTTCTACTCTTTTATAGTTATCGTCCCTACCAGAATTGTTTATTTTCGAAAATATTTTCATATTTTTCTATTAAAAATGTAAAAACGAAAAAAAAATTTTTTGTACATTTCAAAATACAAATAAAAATATATTAAAAAATTAAAATGATTTAATTTTGTTGTCTCATAAAAAAAAATTTCCTAAAAAGTGGTAAAATGTATGCGTTCACATGAGAGTACCCCCTTAACTCAGATGCCATTATATCCGGTGGCATAAGACCAGATATGATATCACTCGCCTCGGGCGACACCGTTCTAAACGCACAGGCAACTCTAAGGGCGCATAACCTGGACACAGATTTGGTCATATTGACACAGGTTTTTTGACGAAGGGCTGTCCCCCTTATCGCAGCTGCGTACATAAGCATTGATTGGCTAACTTTAGCCAACAGAGCTCTCCTACTTTGACTTGGGGCACCAATGTTTGCCATGATCCACGACAGAACCGCTGTCACTTTAGCCGACTTACCACAGGCCTTTTCAATGTGCGCCTTGAAATTGAGCCTCGTATCGATCATAACGCCAAGGTACCTCAGTGAATTTTGCGTTACAGCGTTATATCCATCAATGTTCAGAGTGACCGTTTCTAGCCTTTTTCTGCTCGTGATGAGCACTACCTCTGTTTTTTCACCTGCAAGCTGCAGCTTAGTACTCGTAAGCCAGTCTTTAATTTTTGACACGGTCTCACTGCATATGTTTTGTATCTGGAAGAGCTCTTTAGCAACGATCGTTACTGCAATGTCGTCCGCATAGCCAATTATCTGTTCTTCTTTCGGAAGCGGTAATCGTAACACCCCGTCGTACAGCACATTCCATAATAATGGGCCTAGTACGGAGCCTTGTGGTACTCCACCTGTCACAATGTAGTTTTTGGACCGGTATCATACAGCAGTAGTCTGTCAGACAAATAGCTGCTAATTGTCCTCATTAGATACCCCGAGGTGTTTCTTGCCTTTAATGCCCTTAGTATATGTGGCCAGTATGCAGAGTTGAAAGCGTTTTTCACGTCAAGCGTGACCACAGCGCACAGGCATCTGGTGCCCTCTATGGCCTTGGCCGCAATGTCCGTCACTTTTCTAACTGCTTCTTAAGTGGAACGATGTCTTCTGAATCCAAATTGGTTTTCAGATAAACCAGGAGACTCTTTTTCTAGGTGACGTTCTAGACGTGTGCAAATCAGTCTTTCCAGTATTTGGGCCATCGTGTCGATTATGCAGAGTGGGTGATACGCACTCGGTTCTCCCACTGGTTTGTTTGGCACCTGAAGAAGAACCTGCCGCTGTTTTTTCCAAATTTTTGGAAAACTCCTTTATTTAGGCATCGTGAGTAGAGTTCGGCGAAGGCCCTATTGCTATGGTTGATGGCAATTTTCAGTGCCTTGCTCGGGATGCCATCAAGTCCTGGTGTCTTTGCCTTGCCAAATCTCTCCGCCATTTCCATTACCTCCTTCTCGTCGACAATTGGAAATTCCATCACGGTTGGTATCATTCTACTCGATTGGAGTTGTTAGGTTGGGAAAAGCGTTTCACCACCTTTTCTAGGAGGGTCGGACAGGTTGGTGCTTGACTTTTACCCCTCTTATTTTCGCCATCACAATTTTATACGCGTCACCCCACGGATTCTCGTCCACCTTTTTACATATTTCCTTAAAACTTGAGGACTTACTTGTTTTGATAGCTTTTTGAGTTCCTTACGTTTTTTTTGAAAGTTTCTCGCAGTTTTGTATGGTGTGGCGTACCTTGGCTTTTTTGGGATAGGCGTCTCTCTTTATGGCATTCGCTTCTTAATGTGCTGATCGCCTCGTTCCACCAGCATGCGGGCCTTTGGGTTATTTTGTGCCTTTTTCTACACATAACAGCATCACAGGCTTTACTTATGTGCTTCGCCATGGTTTCAGCCTGTCGGTCAACATTGATCGCATCATCTGAGTTCCCATCCAACATAAGTTTGAAAATTTCTTCAGCCAACGCACTATGGGTCAAATGAATGGTTTTTGAGGCAAGAAATCACAGGAAGCAGCTAGAGCCTCAAAATTTAGTACAGGTGACTACGATGGGCATCTTACTCTTCGATAAAAATCTCAAGTCGATCCGCCCTAACCACGCCCACTTCTAAACTATATTGTTTACCACGTTAAAATTATTAGAATGCCCACTTGCATTGACCGGAAAAGTAAGCTTAGCGGTGGGAGAGTTAATAGAAAACACGGTCCTTGGATAATGGAGCATTCTGCTAGAAATAAAATTTATTTACTATTAAAATATTAACATAAAACCATGAAATTAAATAAGTCTTCTTTTGCTAGTGATCGGCTTACAAATTAATTTGTGCTTTCAATGCCATCAAGATATAATTCCACTAAAAAGAGAACTTTAAATTTTATAAAAGTTAGTATATTATAAATAACTCTTACTTCAAAATTGTACCCGACGACTGAGAAGACTTTGTTTCCGTAAGTACGTTCAAAACTTTTCCATCAATTAAAGTCATTATAAATTCATATTTTACTGATATTTTTCTACCATTAAAAAAATATTCTAAGGGCTCAAGGTTTTTTATTTGCATATCCAGATTGTTTTTTTCTTTCAAAATATGTTCCTTCGTTTCCTTAATAAATTCAATTTTAAGTGGTCGGCAAAAACGAACAGATTGAGGTGTACGATTAATCCAAACGGTTTCATGATGCGACGTGATTAATTTTAGTGGTATAATTGATGTCACAAATAACGAGTTATCTTAACTTTCTGGGGTATTGCTGCTGAATATTTGTTTAAAAGAACTTTGTCCTCTGGAACCGTCGAAACCATAACTTAAAACCAATCTGACATCACTCAGCTCATCTATTTGCATCAAAACTTCTTCTTGGTATGACAAAATTCTTGTTGCTGTATGGTTAACCAAGCTCTGCTGAGGAATTTGTGCTGATGATTCCGTTACCGATAGTCCATCAGGTGGGCATTGCAGTTTGCACTCTTCAATTTTTTGGTAATGTTTATAAATATCACAGTTTCGTGACTTGCTCATTGCCCGAATGTTTATGTACTGTTGATTTGTTAAATTATTTTCTATAAAAAATAGTAATGCTTCCTCGGGGGATAGTGGTAATGGTTTTTTGTCACTGGAGGTTAAACTTTTTCTCATTTTTGTAGCCCTAGATGGAGATGATGCTGCTTCCTATAAAACAAAGTTTAAATTATTTGCTTTTGATGCATAAGCTGATATTGAAGCAGCATGGACCAATAATTTGGTATCGTGACCCTGTACGGACGACACTTCGGAAGCAAATTTCCGTTTTTGCCTCGCACTTCCCTCGCTGTATCCAACATGAGGGCGACCTCTTTTGTTTGCGACATCACTCTCAGAAATTTTAAATTCAGTCACATTTGATAGCCATAAACTTTCGTTGTTCTCAAATCTCTTCGCACATCTTTGGTTCTTGTTCCGCTTTTGGGTAGCATTTGCACAAAAATTGTTAATTTTCTTTTTGATTGATGCCATACATTCGTCATCCACATTTCTATTAAATTTCTTGAAAATCCAGTTGACAACAATCGTAGCATATCGGTTATTATCTAACCAAAATTTAACTATATCCGTATTTTTTATTTTTACGCAATCTTAAAAGGAAAATATAAATAATTTAGAGCAGTTGGGCTGCAGTTGGCTGTAGTTGAAATTATAACCACATGAAAGTACACATCATAACCTTTCTCCACATATATATTGTTCAACAAATACGTTCCAATAAACAAAGTACTACTCCAAGAAACACGAGGTCAATAACCAAAACTCCACAGTATATACGACACACTTTGATGCAACAAAAAATTTACAACAACAACATTTTTATGAAACTTATTAATAACATTTTTTTTTACATACCTGAATTAATATTTTCCATTTTATAAAAATTGTATACAATTATAATATTTTGTTAAACAATGAATTAAATGTTAGGCAATAAAGGTGAATGTCAGAAAACAAAACAAATCAAAAAAAACTACAACTTTGACAGCTTGGCTTTAATACATGGGTTGCCACCTGACTCTAATTTTTGTATTTTTGGGTATTTCAAAATGTTTATTACAAAATGCCATTATCCTTTTTTTGAAATAGTACACCTTAAAAATTGATTTTTTGCCTCAAAAACCATTCATTTGACCTATAGTGCAACGTTTCAATCTCCATCCTTCCAAATCCAAATGTTTATTTCAAAATGCCATTATCCTTTTTTTGAAATAGTACACCTTAAAAATTGATTTTTTGCCTCAAAAACCCTTCATTTGACCTATAGTGCAACGTTTCAATCTCCATCCTTTTTTCTGCAATTTTTTGACGCTGGATCGGGTTTGTGTTTCCTCGCGGATTTCCAGCAAGATGGTGATCGCTATGTGTGTAAAAGTCGCACACTTTCCAATTTGCTGATCGAGCCAGCGTGCTGCTAGCGAAAGTAATATCTATTACCGATCCGCGTCCATTCTTTTCAAAAGTATTTCTACTGTCGTTATTGAGCAGCACTGCGTCTAACATAGAAAACGCTTTGAGTAGAGCATTACCCCGCCTGTTTGTGTAGCTACTACACCATTCAATTGCCCATGCGTTGAAATCATCTGCTATCACGTTTGGCGTAGTAATGAGGGCGTCTCGGACTAGTTTATCGAGAATTCTTTCGTAATGTCCTTGCAGCACACTCGGAGGAATATAGCAGCTGTAAAAATAAATGCCACCTATTTTCGCTCGCGTATAGTAAGATCTGGCCAGGAGCGGCTTATATTGGAAGGCGTTGCCTCCACAGGCCCATAGTGCAGCTTTGTTTTGTTTATGTTTTTGTACTGCTCACACACTATCGCCACCTCTACCTTTTCCTCGAAGATTATTTGCTTCAGCAGTTCTTGAGCAGCTCAGCACAATCTGAGCGTAGCGTAAAGAATACTATGTGTGTATCAAAGAGCTGCAACGAGTATGATAAAATCAGAACAAACAGTCATGCCAAAAACACAATCAAATCAATTCAGTTCAGCATAGACAATATTGTTAATCAATTCGTGTAGCCGCCAGCGTCAACTGACCTGATGCAACACGAACAATCTGTTCTTCGCCAATCACGATCGTGTAAACGTATGGCTGGCTTCGGTTGCAATCGTATCATGTCAGTTCATAGCGTTGCGACGATTGTTTGAATTGAAATGAAACTTTGGGTAAACTATAAGTAAATCTTCGAGTAAATCAATGGGTAAATCAATGAGTACAGCAAAGAACAATAATTTTCTGCTGGACTGATTTGAATCATGTGTGGCAAAAAATGAATCAGTTTTGAAAATGTGCGCATGTTACAAATTTTCAAAGCGTAAACAAAAGAAATTGCAAATTGTAATTGAAATCGAACAAATTTCTATTATATTCTTCCATAAGTTTTACTCCACGTTCTGCTGTGTCGTTAACCACTTTTATATTTATAACAATATCCTTAGCTTTTTGATAGGTTTCTGTATCCCTCCAATAAAGTGGATCTACCTGCAGAAATTGAGGTGAAATCCCAAACCGTCCAAAAAACCAATTGTATTTGCTGTTACAAAATCATGTAGTTCTTTTCTTATAAATTCATTGATTTCACTGGATCTTACGTGTACCCTCTTGAAATTTTCCGTTTCCTTGACGCAGTTGTCGATGTTTTTAATTTTTTCCACAATATTTTGTTTCATGGCATAAGAAACGTCATCGTCGAATAATGTCAATGCAATACATTCTTCAGACAGGTACCAGAGGTGTTTACAAAATTTTTTTATTGCAATTTCAGAGATTTTTTTATTAACATTTCTATACTCGTGAATTTCTTTAATAAAAGAATAATATAATGCCCTAGACATCCACGAAATTTTATGCCGTTATTTGCTCCTAGACATATAGACGTCAATTCCAATAATTCCCTATAGTCATCTCTAACTATTTTCTTTTACAAAAATTTAAAATTAGATACGTTATCCTTCAAACGTAATTTTAATTCATTGTTTTGCAGCAAGTCTTTAAAATTGTTTTTATCAATATTTTCCCAATTCTCTTGAAACCGGCGAAGCAATTGGACGTCTTCACTTGTATTTACGGGAAAATAACACTCGAAAACCCCTCTCAGCAATATTTCATATATATGATGCCGACAAGGTAGATACAAAAGCTTTCGCCCAAGTTTTTTTTCTAACAACGTTGCAGCTCCTTTTATTACGCCCGTGTTAGTCGATGTCGTATCAAAACAACAGGCCACAATATGATCCTTCAAGTCCCATTCAAATATCAGTTCGTACAGCATATAAGCTATTTCTGAGCCCGTTGCAGCATATAGTTTTAGAGCCCCTATTAAGTGTTCGCCATTCCTGTCAGTAACAACAACTGGAATTCGTTCCACTTTTTCTCGACCTGTTATTTCCAGAAGGAGTTTTCCATCCCAATGCAAAGTGCCATAGTGTATCTACTTAAAAAAATGTACCATTCAAAATTTGTTCATTCAAGTGCAATATAGATGTAATGTATATTTTTTTAAATAAAAAATTTCAAGGGATAAACATATGTAAGAAAATTTGTTTGATAGTTTTATTACCCGAATACCGCGATTCAATGATCTAATCCGTACACGACTTACCTTGAGGTTTTCTTTGTTGTTTTCTGATTTTTTTAACCGATTTAAATGCCTTTGGCGCTGCAGTGACGTACGGTTTATTATGAGTTCATTTGTATTATGTCCTAGTGCTTCAGCAACGGCAGTGACAATATGCATTGCTGAACGATCACTAATTTTGCATTTATCTAGGGCAGATACGACTCTTTCAGTGAAGACGTACTTCGTTCCTCGATTTTTGATGGAAGTGGAGCATGATGGATGAGAATCTTCTTCCATCTCACTTCCCAAACTTGTATGCACATCATCACTGTCTGAAGACAATTCTCCTGCTACAAATACATAAATGTCACCCCATTCAAATTACAGTTTCATTCAAATACATACCTTCTGCCTCAATTTCGTTTTCCATATTGTCTACCACTCGTATCTTTCTTCTCATTTGTTCTTCTAAAACCGCTGCCTTTCTTTTCTCTTTCTGGGCAGTTTTGGTATCAACAACACCAAAACATCCTGGTCGCCCCTTTTTTCGTTGATTTATCAAAAACTTTTTGTCGGTGTCAATTTTAATTAGTTGTAATGCATTAGCATGAGCAATATCAAATAAATCATCTAACATTTCACTAAATTGCTTTACTTTTTGTTTTTGCTTTTCACTAGACCGATTTTTACTTTTTCAAATAGCTTGCCATTCTCTATGCATATTTTCAACTTGTCAATGCAGTGTTTTTCATCTCTAATTGGAATTCTTGCTTTTTCCCAAAATACGGACACTTCTTTTATAGTCAATCTAGCACTCTTACGAATTGATAATTTCACTATGTTATGATTATGAAAAAAAAAAACTGATAACACTTGTTTATTTGATGGTGCTTTTGCACCAGTTGAGAGCTTGACGATCCAATTAAGTAAATTTTCGACCGAAAATTATATTCACTCATTTTTATAATATTTTGCAAATTAAATTGTCTACACGCCACGATTTCTCTGTACTCACTTCTGCGACTACGTTAGCACACTAGCTTTGAGCAATACAGAATATAAATTTTAATGACATTAGAACTGTTATAACGGTATATCACGAGCATGCGACGCTTGAGAATGCACGTTCAACACATTTAATTTACTTTCATATTTGTTTTTCTGTAACTCTATCATCAATCGACCGATTTTTAAGATTGTGGTAATTTTAGAAAGGTAATAAAATGCAGATCTTATTACGGTATGGAAAACCAGTAAGGGATAGTGTGGCTTTGAAATATGGAAGTCTGAGACATAAAAATGTCAAAAACTCTTATTTTTTCAGGATTTCAAGCTCCTTGCGCAACCTCTAAACCTTTTTTGATTGACCCAAAACTTTGTATATACTAGTTTTTGGGCTATTTCTAGGGGGTGCGATCGAGAATGCAGAAACTTTTTTTTTCCTCCATACAACTAAGGGCCACCCTAATATACATGTGTATACAAACATACATATGTATTTGAAATATAACATAAGTGCACTAGAGTAAATCAGTGTTTAGGGGTTGATATAAGTTAACACGAAACATATTCATAATTATAGCTGACGCTAATATTTTTATAACAAATATAGCTGAGCAATATTTCGCAATCAGAAATAAAGTTATAGCTGACAGTAATATTTTCGTCAACAACAGGAAGCGAACATCCGCCACGAGCCGCAAAAGTGCAATTCCACAGAACTGCAAGTTACGGGACAGGTAGATTAAGGTTACTTTTAGATTAAGAAAGAATATGTAAGTCAGTTGCAATTTAAAGTTTAATAAAGAAGGTCATACGGACCCAATTAAAATTAAACCACTTTTTTTTCGGAGCTCTAGCAAAAAGCCCGATAACTGGCGCCCGAGCAATGTGTTAAACAAGCAACTCACAAAAGTACCACAAGCAGTACGCACAAAGAAAAATTAAAAATGGCTTGTACAGCCAATAACATATAAAATTAAAAAGGGCCGCGATTCACCATCTAACGGGGGACCCTCCGGTTCTTTTAAAAGTAAAATAACTCTGCGACTTTCCTGTAAAAGGGACCCTCCAGAGATTAATAAAGAAAAAATATTTATATATTTTAAATAAAATGTCTAACCCAAATCATTTAATCAGACCACCAGTGCTAGAGAATACAACTCCCGTTGCACCAACAAGACCTTCCGGTTCTGGCACCCAAATTTCGCCAGAACTGGCACATTTAGTTAAAAACGTTGCAACTCAGATGTTACAGACGGACGGACAAAGCATAATACAAAGTATTTTGAATAATGGTACGAACCAGAACATTAGGGATCAAAGTATAGACGAAAGATACAGAGACAACATGAACGAAATGGACAAAATTCCCGACGTAGTGCGAAGAGTGTCGAGCGGATTCTGAGGATATATGAACCCTCGAAATTCACACCAAGATATTTCGGAATTTTAAATGTAATTAGAAACATAATTATAGAGAAAGCGGACATAGCACTCGAGTCGTATAACACGTCTTTAGATTGGACAGCAATATCTCGTTGTCTAACAACCCATTATGCAGACAAAAGAGACATTGGTATTTTAGAGTATCAAATGACTTGTCTTATACAGGGAAGACTAACGATTAACGAATTTTACCAAAAAGTGTATTCGCACCTATCATTAATCCTCAACAAAATTGGTTCTATGGAAGTAGGAGAGGAAGCAATATATCTTCTTACGGAAAACTACCGTGCTAAAGCCCTTGACACGTTTGCCAGAGGACTTTGGGTGACCTTCCTAGGCTTCTCGGCATCAGAGAACCAAAAAGCCTACCAGAAACTCTTCACCTTTGCCTGAAAATCAAAACTTTAGAGCAAATCACTTCTTCTTAATTGGCGCAGACACCGCTTACGCGATTATAGCCGAGTTCTCAACAGCGCGCCAGTCGTTTCTTCTTTTCGCTACGTGTGAAATTGGATATTCCAAGCGTAGCCAGGTCCTTCTCCACCTGGTCCTTCCAACGGAGTGGAGGTCTTCCTCTTCCTCTGCTTCCCCCGGCGGGTACAGCGTCGAATACTTTCAGAGCTGGAGTGTTTTCGTCCATTCGGACAACATGACCTAGCCAGCGTAGCCGCTGTCTTTTAATTCGCTGAACTATGGCAATGTCATCGTATATCTCGTACAGCTCATCGTTCCATCGAATGCGATATTCGCCGTGGCCAATGCGCAAAGGACCATAAATCTTTCGCAGAACTTTTCTCTCGAAAACTCGCAACGTCGACTCATCAGTTGTTTACATCGTCCAAGCCTCTGCACCATATAGCAGGACGGGAATTATGACTGACTTCTAGAATTTGGTTTTTGTTTGTCGAGAGAGGACTTTGCTTCTCAATTGCCCACTCAGTCCGAAGTAGCACCTTTTGGCAAGAGCAATCCTGCGTTAGATTTCTAGGCTTACATTGTTGGTGGTGTTTATGCTGGTTCCAAGATAGACGAAATTATCTACAACTTCATAGTTATGACTATCAACAGTGACGTGAGAGCCAAGTCGCGAGTGCGACGACTGTTTGTTTGATGACAGGAGATATTTTGTCTTGCCCTCGTTCACTGCCAGACCCATTTTCTGTGCTTCCTTATCCATTCTGGAGAGAGCAGAACTAACGGCGCGGGTGTTGAGGCCGATGACATCAATATCATCGGCATACGCCAGCAGCTGTACACTCTTATAAAAGATTGTACCTGCTCGATTAAGTTCTGCAGCTCGAATTATTTTCTCCAGCAGCAGGTTGAAGAAGTCGCACGATAGTGAGTCGCCTTGTCGGAAACCTCGTTTGGTATCGAACGGCTCCGAGAGGTCCTTCCGATTCTGACGGAGCTTTTGGTGTTGCTCACCGTCAGCTTACACAGCCGTTTTAGTTTTACGGGGATACCAAATTCAGACATCGCGACATAAAGGCAACTTCTTTTCATGCTGTTGAAAGCAGCTTTGAAATCGACGAAGGGGTGGTGTGTGTCGATTCTCCTTTCACGGGTCTTTTCCAGGACTTGGCGCATGGTGAATATCTGGTCGGTTGTTGATTTTCCAGGTCTAAAGCCACACTGGTAAGCTTCAATGACGGTGGGCTTTATTTTTTCACATAAT
>NW_026090770.1:0-12980 GCF_024586455.1 Bactrocera neohumeralis
AAATTTAAGTGCCCCCCTAAGTTAACTGAAATATATCCTCTTTTCATTTTTAACTTCTTGTATACTTAAGGGGGAAAAGGTTGCAAATTTGTTCCAATTTTTAAAACTGTTACAAATTTGTTAAACCTGTGTTTCTTTGTTTTTATATATTCTACATTTGCACAACAAGCTAAAAAGTTTTTAAGTACACTGATTACACCTAAAATTTTTGCATCTGCAAAAAAAACTCAGAATTTGCTGCCTTGTCTTAGTTATATTCGAAATTAGCATTAATCATGGAAACCCTTTTGGTTTGTAATCACACCGAATTTAAAAAGGCATCGCTTAGCTGCCCCCGTGCATCAAGTGAAAAACGTCAGAGCTGCCATTAACAGCACAGCGTTTGTGCTCCACGGCGTATGGGCAACACTCATTTCTGTGTAATATCATTATACCATTCCGCACAACCTGAATGAGCAGAAATTTTAAATGATATGTACGCTGCAGTAATGATTTGAATATTAATGCAATTTAAGCATAGAAAATGCAATTGAGTGAATTTTGCAACACCGATTTCGCGAAGTTTTGGTAAGTCATTACACACACACATATACACATGTCTCTTTATTCATATGAAATATACGGAGAACGCTTGACAGATGAAATCATTTTGGGTCAAGGCATATTGATATTAGCTAACTTCGTTAAATTACCCATTGAAAAACTTCCAATTTTTCATAAATTAAATTTTGCTAAACTGGCAAAAACTTGTCACTATAATATACCGACTGTAGTTATAAGGACTCTCTAAAAATATTCTTATGCCAAATTTAATCTTTAAGGCTTGGGTCGTTTTTAATTCTTAATTAAATAATTATCTTAATTGTGATTGGTTGAACAAATATATAAATATTTCAACGCTCTCAAAATTCGATCACAGCAAGACTGACCTGTAATTAATGCTTGGTTATATGAAGACATATATTTTATTAATCCCTTCTCATTAAACATAAAGGGAAAATTCTGATTTGTAATCAATTAAAAATTTTTTATTAAAACCCTCTCTACTCAAAAATTTTTTTTTAAAAAGTTATCGCCATTTTTAAATTTTTTTTTTTTTTTTTTTTTTTAAAATTTTTTCATATTGATGTGCAATAAAAATAGGGTTTTATGATCAAGGGTGATTTTTTTTGAAATTTTGTTTTTTTACCCACAATTTATGAAAACCGTAAATCAGTAACAACTTCATCCATATAGACTTAGCCTTATAGCATTACTTGCAAGGTCAATGAATTATTAATTTATAGAATTAAACTTTTTTCTTTGATATTCTTTGCCCATAGCTTTATTTAGCTATCTTTTACTTGTGTAAACATTACCTGAATTTAATTAATTTATTATACTAACTTTTGAGTCTCTACATCACGGTGTTCATATTTCTGAAGTTGTCTGTCTATGATAATGAGCTTTTGATATGGTGTCAGTGAAAATTTGTTAAGTTTGCGCAAGACAGTAGCCCTTCTACGATTGTATGTAGATATGTATATTTGGGCGGGTCGAAGTTTTTTCGCATAAAGCGGCTAGCAAAAGCGAAACTACAGAGAAAATTCATTGCCAAGAACCGTGGGTCTAAAATTAATTCTGATTCAGCGCAGAGACTTTAGATTTTAGTTCATACTTATTAAATTGTACTCAAAAACTTATAGTTTTAAAAATAACAGCATGCCATGCAATTAATGCAATAATAGCAGGCTTTTGTAACTTATTTGTTTTTTCGGCTAAGCAAAAAACAAACAAAAGCGCAATCATTTTATTCTCTGAGTGATATGTTGAATATGTAGTATGTTCTAAATATTTTTTTCAAGTTTAAATAGTTTTCGATTAATAAATTATAATGGAAACGTCTTCAATGTCAGTTTATTCCACCAATTCAAAAATTGATACAATTTCAATGAATTCCGGGTCTTGCGTTCTTCCCAGTCTGAATATTGGCTTGCCAAAAGACTTAAGTGATCTAAATCTACCAAGTAATCGTGACGTGTTAAATTACTATTAGGCTGTTCCCGATAAGGTGGTTATCGGGTTATGTGGTTATGTGATTAAGTAAACAACAACAAAATGCGGTATGACAAAATAACCAACTTTGACCAACCTAGGCCCTTGTTTACAGATTATGTGGTTGTTTGCTTATTTCCATTGTTGGAAAGTCATTGGAATTTTACTAAAGTAACCTAAAAAATAAATAAAACTAAGCGAATGGCAATTTCATTTTTGATTTTCTTGTGGAGAAAATCTGCTATTAACACAACTGTTTTGTTTAATCAAAATAGTCTCCTTCTGCTTCATTACAGCTTTTTGCACGGTTCAAAAGCATGTCCAGGGAGTGTTTTAGCTCGTTGGCCGGTATGGCCGCCAGTATGCCGGGGCAAGCCTCTACGTCTGCATAACGCTTTCCTTTCATGGGCAAATGTATTTTTTCCGAAAAGGAAGAAGTCGCACGTTGCCATATCAGGTGAATACTGGGAGTGATTATTGGTTAAAATGTAATTTTTGGTCAAATAATCGGTCACGAGCGTCGATCGATGAGACGGCGCATTATCGTGCAACAAACGCCAACTTTCATCTTAGCGATATTCGTGCCGAACACGTAGAATACGGCGCACCAAACGCTTCAAAACTCCAAGGTAGAATACTGCATTAACGTTTTGGCCGGAAGGAACAAATCCTTTGCGGACAATACCACATGTTGCTCGTCATTGAAAACGTTGGAACCACTCGTGCACCCTGTACGGGATAGGCAATTATCGCCGTTAACTTGTTTCATCAATTCAAACGTTTCGGTAACTTCGGTTTTTTCAATTTTAAAACAAAACTTAATGTTGGCTCTTTGTTTAAAGCTCATTTTCGCACCGATAACACAAATTTACTCACACTTAAAACGCAATAACTTCACTTCCAATCTATGAAATGTCATGAAATTCTCACTGGACAATCGATGAAGATAGCAGATTCTAACGCACCAGTCGGCATATAGATGGCCACCAGGGGGCGCCAGATTCAAAAAATCCTGCTTACATTGGAAAGCTCCTTGTATGTGTCAGCCACAGTAAAGCGTGGACGGGTCCTCTAGTTTGTACATATAAGATAAATATCATGTCACGTATTGTTTGTATATAACATTATACAATAATAAACGCGCGTATAATATGACATGTACGCATATATCGAGGTGAATTGACAAATCATAATATCGTATGGGCAACACAGTTTAAGTTGGTTAAAAATGACACCCACCGCCCACTTAATAGTATAGTGGTAATTAATAGGAATAACTACAACTTAGGAATAACTATATGTACTACATATGTAATAACACATCACACAATTAAGAAATTGGACAACAGGGGAGGCAATACCCAATTTTCCTTATTGAAAATCATATTCACTTCTGTAGATCTTTAACAATCTTCTTCGCCTCCATGCAGAGGATGGTAACCCTACCTACTCCTCAAATAATGGCTTTGTTAAAAACTACTTAAAGTGCGATAACTCACAAAATAAATCTGCTGCTAAGATGTTATGGAAGATTTTTTTTAGGAACCGGTTGAAAATTGGACAATGGACGTGGCATCAGAATCTCTCTCTACTTCAATAATATGTCTCACAGATTAATTCCTATTAAATTATATTTGCGTATCTTGTTCATCTACAATATTACTTTTTTCGTGGTATAAATTGTAGCGAACTTCATCAAGATATCCCATTTTTTATATACTATAAGTTATATTTAGGTGTCGAAAGTATTAAAAGCGCGATAACTGTCTAACGAAAAACATCAGAAGCCTTGAATTCAACTTTAAAGATAATTTGCCACAATATAAAAGATATCTTAACAAAATTCATTCCACATATTTTTTTATGTATATTGTAGATCAGTACAGAAAATGCTTGAAACTGTGCGTGAAACCGCATAATTATTTTCGTAATCTTAGTTGACCTTTTGCGGAATGTAGCGGTCAATTAATCAGCCATATTAACAAAACTATTATTCAAATCACCATAGATATACACCCCTATTCTGTGCACTTGACAAATTAATAAAATATTGAAAATTAACTCAAATATTTATTAAGCAAGAATTATTTTGGTATTCTGTGACAATCTTGATAAAGGTAAAAGCATCAATTCGCAAAGCTTTTCTCCACACGTGTGGTAAACAAAATAATATAAATAGAAACAGCTGATATCTATTCAAATTATATGGATAGCAATATGCGTGCAGTCAATTGCTACTATGGTGCTTTTTATTCCAAATTTTCTAAAAAAACATGGGAATATATTTCATACATAAATTTTGTTATAATCGAAGAAACCAAGCACAGTGTATCATCTTATCCATATAGGTTTTTGAGTACAATTTCATGCATTTATTTTAAACCATTGTTTCTTGGCAAAACTTTCTTAGAATTTTCTGTAGTTTTCGTTTTTGCTAGCCGTTTTGTTGATTTTTTTCCACCCATACAAATCGACCCGGCCTAATGTATATACTTTGAGTTTCTGTTAGAAAAGGTTGATGGCGCTACATGCCACACAGCTCGCGATTCTATGGCCATTTTGAGGGAAAACTTCGGAGAACAATTCATCTCAAGAAATGGACCCGTAAGTTGGCCACCAAGATCATGCGATTTAACGCCTTTAGACTATTTTTGTGGGGCTACGTCAAGTCTAAAGTCTACAGAAATAAGCCAGCAACTATTCCAGCTTTGGAAGACAACATTTCCGAAGAAATTCGGGCTATTCCGGCCGAAATGCTCGAAAAAGTTGCCCAAAATTGGACTTTCCGAATGGACCACCTAAGACGCAGCCGCGGTCAACATTTAAATGAAATTATCTTCAAAAGTAAATGTCATGAACCAATCTAACGTTTCAAATAAAGAACCGATGAGATTTTGCAAATTTTATGCGTTTTTTTTAAAAAAAAAGTTATCAAGCTCTTAAAAATCACCCGTCTTTGCAGTGAGCATGATAAGTAGGTGACGGTTCATGGGGAAAAAAAACAGTTTTTTTTTAGTTTATACGTTTTACCTTGAGCGAAATAAACATTTTTACGCAAGTGAAGATGATTTTTATTGATCGATCGTTTTAGTGGCTACAAAAATTCAAGTCTTTCATTCCCAAAAAAATTTGTTTGTTTCAAATAAAAAATCCTTTGTTAAAGTATGAGATATTGTAGTTTTCAAGTAGCTACTAAAAAATATATCGAGTGGTCACATGGTTCTTGAGAAACCTGTTCACAGCCGTATTTTTAAAAAACATCATTTTTAAAGTGGTTACTTAATCCAAAGCTCTACTTTGGTTCTAGTGATCAGACCTCAGAAATATTAAGAAATAATCTTAAAGAATATACTTCAAGGAAATGCAATAAAAATATCGATTTTCCAACCCTTTTAATTGAGATAACCATTAGTAACATATATAGTATAAATATAGATAAGTTTAATAAATTGAATTTATTCAAAAATTTTCAATTTTATATTCTGCTTAATGTCCTTGACATTTTTATTTTAAAATCAAACTCAAATCAGTTATACTTTATTTGACAAAACTCAAATAAATTATAAACTTATTTAATACTAATAATATCAACGGAAACACATTTTAATTTGATATCGCGTACAATTATCTACCATAATTTTTGGCTAAGCTATAGCACATTATAAGTTTTTGATTAACTGCATTTTGTAGGAGTTGTAGTAATTTTATTTCTCAATCTGCAGTACTGAACTTTTTACTTTAAATGGTGTTCAGAAAAAGATCTAACAAATTTCTTAATATAATCTGATATGTACAATCTTAATATAATTAATAAAATAATAAAATCTTTATAGCAACATATCACGAGCTATATAAAAATTGTCAACACTTGAAAAAGTTATACAATTCAACAAGCAAATAAATTTTTGATTGGGTTTTAGTCAATATATTCTGGTTATATAATCCTGCGTTAATTTCCAATCAATAATTCGATACCGAGAGTTTGTACAATGTTGTTCGTTCCATCCATTTTCACACTGTGGTAGGAGCTCTGCATGTGTTTGCCTAGCATGCATTTGGTTTACTAAACTAAATTTAATGATTTACTAAATATATACAAGCCTATTCAAGAGGCGTTGAAAGATAAAAACGTCCACTTTTAAAAATTGAATATAAAAATTTCTCCAAGTTACTGAAACCAATATGCCATTTTATGGTGCATTTTTACCTTAATTTAAAGACTTACTTGAATTGGCACTTTATAAGTTTTCATTAAATGACTTTGTGGCATGTCCGCATGTCCCATCTACGAACTGTGTCCTCACTTTTTAACCAAGAAAACACTTGTACCAAATTTGGTGGAACGCTACCTTAACTCAAATCAGACACATTGATCTGATCATTTATATATAAAAACCCTAAATACCTAATTTGAAAATTGCGGGGAAAAAGTTTACAAATTTCTGTAATTGTTATGTATTGCTTTAAAAATTTTATGTATAAAAAGTTGGCTCTTAAGTGCGAATGATTGCGTTAAAATGACATCAAGATCAAAATGTTGGTTGTGGACCAATGAAGTAGAAAGTAGTCAGTAAAACATGTCTACTAATATTGGAAGCGATTTCCCTCTGCAACTCCATAGAAGAAATAATGTAACGACCAGAAACATTGGGTTTTGAAACATTTAAGTTCTTTTAATACTAAGTTGACATATTTAAAATTGCTTTCAATTTGCAACTTCAAATACATATTCAACAGTTTTTACATCTAGTTACAAAATTAATAAGTACTTGTATAAAACTATACCAAACAAATTCTCCCTACTATTGAAAAATTTGTTAAAACTTTAAAACTTACTAAAAATGCGATAACTCAATAATAAGACGCGTCAGAAACATTAAATTTCACACTCTAGGTATTACAATCCTTGATAGGATCCAGCATCGAAATTGGACAAATGGACATTTAACCAGTTTTCGTTTTGCGATACGCAGCGTTTTTTTAAAAATTATTTGCCGAGACTTTTAGTTGATCATGAAAAATTTATAATAATTAGTTCATATCTTTCCGGTTGCTAGGTTGCCTCTCTTAAATAGAATTGTTCAGGACGAATGTAGCAGAAAATATTCTGAATATATAATTTTATAATTTTTTCTTGCCTTTTTGTGAACGTATTTTCAAAAGTTTGTCTGCGTGTGTTCTGTACAAAGCTGTTAAGTAATGATTACTAGTCATAATAATTAGTAATTAGATTTTTTTTTTTTGAAAGGTGAAGTAATGATTATATTACGATTATTTTCAGATTCGGATGATTACAAATTGATTACGATTATAGATAATCGGAAAATAGTCAAGATTAATAAAAATTTCGAAAAATAATCAAAAATAATAAAAGTAATCGAAAAATAATTTGACTACTTTCGAAGATTTTTGAATGTTTTGATTATTTTTTTGCGAAGTATGGCACTTGTGTTATGTTAGTTGTTGTTTTTCACTTTTTGTATTTACTACTGATGTTCATCAATTTGATAATAGATAACCTGTTGCATTCTTCTTGATTCTGCATTTTGTATAAAGTAAATATTTCTTTTGCGTACATTTTTTGTGAGTGTTGTAAGTACAATAAGGTTTCTATTTCTTCATTGGTAGTTAAACAGCAAAATCCATTATCACTGAAAATTTAGTCATTATCACTAAACCTTTATTCATATTGAAAAACATATTACACTACCATTAAAGGTAGCCCTGGACTTTCTTCAAGGAGAAAGCAACATTAACTATGGATTTTTATGATTTCAGTGATGATGGTGAGCTTATGCGGCTTATGCGTACATTTATTTTGTTTTTCATTTTAAAGATTTAACTTTGCAGATGATGAAATTGAAGTAAGTTCTTCTCTACAAGAACAGATTAAAGTTGACCAACGATCCGTAATAAAACAGCAGTTCTTCAGCTATTTAAATGACAATGCAAGTGCTGACGAGATTTACCAAAAATATGGTTTATTAAGGAGGCATTTATTTTTTTTAACACGCCCTTAACGTCTTCAGCTCCAATTGAACTGTTTTCATCCGGGATCGTCAATAGTCCAAGGCGGCAATCATTGTCTGATTTTTCTTTTGAAAAATTAGTTGTAATGAAGGCCAATTGTAAATATATGTAAATTATAAAACTATTTTTTTGTGAATTGAATGTATTTGTTTTTATTATTTTTCCACGTATTTTTCCTTTTTTGATTTTAGGAAGGACTAAAATGTTATTATTGTTTTGTCATTGAAGTGATTACCTTTTATTTTGTATACAAAAACTATCTAATTTTGTTTTATTTGTTCAGAATGTTTTCAATGCAAATTTTTCAAAACGAAATGTAAGTATAAAATGATGAGCTTTCAGATTTTTTTAAAAATAATCAAAAATAATCCTTGAAAGTAGCCAATTACTTTTTTGATTACTTTTGATAATTTTTGATTATTTTCTCGTAATCCTAACTAATCTTAATTATTTTCGGATTATTTGTAATCATAATTAATTAATAATCAGGAATTGTTAAAAAGAGAATTATGTAATCAATACCATTCCTTTTTAAATTTAATCTAATTGATTACTAATCGTAATCCAAATTTAACAGCAACGGTTCTGTAGGGGGTTCAGATAAGAATATACTCTGTACACATATAATTTTTGAAAACTAGCGTTGCATTTACACAACAAATTTAGGAAATGGAGTTAAGTGAAAACTCACTTATCCTAGAATGAGTATATAACCTTAACCGTATATTTTCTAAGACAACGGGGGAATTGGACGAGTTGAAAACGCAGCACGTCTATTTGTCATATATTATAACCTTACGCTTTGCAGTACATAAATCAAGCACCAAGAAAAAAATTAGCACTTAGCTTTGCAAAAAAGCCTGCGGATATAAATTACGAAAGACTTTGTCTTAGCCCTCCTCCACCTGACTGAAAAAGCAATTATTGTGTTACTTGTATGTATATGGGTGATTTTTAAGAGCTTGATAACTTTTTAAAAAAAAAAAACGCATAAAATTTGCAAAATCTCATCGGTTCTTTATTTGAAAAGTTAGATTGGTTCATGACATTACTTTTTGAAGATAATTTCATTTAAATGTTGACCGCGGCTGCGTCTTGGGTGGTCCATTCGGAAAGTCCAATTTTGGGCAACTTTTTCGAGCATTTCGGCCGGAATAGCCCGAATTTCTTCGGAAATGTTGTCTTCCAAAGCTGGAATAGTTGCTGGCTTATTTCTGTAGACTTTAGACTTGACGTAGCCCCACAAAAATAGTCTAAAGGCGTTAAATCGCAAAATTTAAAAAAGTAAAATTAAATGAAAATCTAACTTTCAAATAAAAAACCAAAAAAATTTTTAAAATTTTTTAATAAATTTTTAAAAGTTATAAAAAATTTAAAAACCCCGATATAAAATTGCCCAAAACTGTGTTAGAAAGGGCCAGAGTCTGGGGAGCCCCAAATTGCCCTGCGAACTGTAGAAAATCTAAAATAGGGGGGAAAAATTTAAGGTTGCTGAAATCTTTATCGTCATATTTTGGGCAAATTACTGTTGTTCCTTAAAAAAATATTGCTCCCTAAAAATGTAAAAAAACACTTTTTAAAATATCCCACATTTTTTAAAAAATTTTTTTTCTTTAAATTTTAAACCCAATCAAATTTTTTCAAAACAAATTTGACATGATAAATAAGCATGTTATACAACTTCATGTTTTTTGATGTTTGTATTGTAAAATGAAAACTATATTTAAAATTAAACGAGAACAAATCTAACAAAGCCAGGGTAGATTTATTAACTGTGGGTTAAAATATATCCAAAATCTATCTTATATATGGGGGAGCCAAACCATTGTAGATCAGTGTAATTCTTGGTTCCATTTTGCTTTTGTTTAGCAAGTAACGCCTGAATTCAACTTCACTACAATTTCGAATTGTTGCGTTGCCACATGTGCTGCATATGCAAGTGGTCACGTACTTACATTGCATATTTTGACCTCACTCTCTGTGGCTTGCAACTATTTGTGGATATTCTTCAAGTCACGTATAGAAAATACATATGGCTGACGGTTTGTAAGCCCAGCAAAAATATTGTTTTCTTGTTTGTGCGTTTTACAACAGAAGTTTGTCGAAATTTTAGCATTTCTTGGGTTTTAGAATTTAACTCAAGAAACTTATTGCAGTATGTAATATTAAGTCAAATATTACAGCTAGATAAATAAGTATACCGAAAAAATATTTAAGTATTAAAAAAGACTTATTGGAAAGAAATGTTTTTAATCGTGACAAGTTTCGTTATTATATAGTCGCTGTTTTCTAAAGACGATATGTCTGAGGTTGAGGCCGCATATTGTATCACATTCTTTCATATGGTTATTTTTGTATATGCTGACCAAACATTAGTAACATTCCTCAAGGTTGGACCATTTGGTAAGCTCCTTAGTCCCTCATTGAAATTAAACACAAAAATGATGATAAAAAATCAAACCGCTGGACAAATCATTAAAAGTATGAAATTGGCAAAAACTTTTAATAATCATACTTTGCATTGCCACCGGTACTATTGACTGAAATACTGTACTTATTTGACTGTAATTGAATTCCATTTAACGAGTTTTAGTGATAATAATAATATAACAATAAAGCGATTTAATACTGTTGTCAAGTATTATTCAGTGTCAAAAGAACATGATAAATGAGCGGAAATTCTTTAATAAATATTTTTAACACTCAAAACATTCCATTTTTAATGCTATTAACTTATCTATGAAGATACGGTTCCTTGGTAATTGGGATATTTCCAAAAAACTTACATATTGTGATATTGTTCGTCGTCCTCGTACAACCAGGCGTATGAGTGACATTTATATTTACGAAGAGTCGCTTAGTGAATTTAGAAATGTAGTTCATATCTTTAAAACCTAAAAAGAAGTAACCATTATTCGCATGTTTACTACTATACGTACTCACATTTTTATCTCAGCTTTCGCTAATATAGCAAGCAAATTCTCATTTGAACTTTATTCAAACTAACTGTGTAATGTTGACTTTCAATACATTTTCATTGCTATAGTTGGTATTCATTCGTTGACCAGCTACTGTAAATTCAGTGCTTCGTACCAGATTTCGTTGCAACTTCTATTACAAAAAACAAATCTGCAATTTCTTCTCGTATTTTGTGTAGTCTTTGCTGCCTTCAGAGTTTGACACATTTATTTGTGTTTATGGGCACGTCACTAATAATAATAAAATAACGAGCCTGCAGCGAGCAAAGAGTGGCTGAAAAATGAAAATATTACCGAGGTGCTTCTCTAAAGATATAAAGGTAAACAGATATTCAAAGAACTGTACGTCTATGTTCGTGGATGTAGAGAGCAGTAAAAGGTAACAAAAGAGTGAATTCAAAGGCAAATAATAATAGCCAACTTGCCATATATATTCATTTAGGTAAATGGAGCAGAATTGGCTCATTCTCGTATATGATCATTGCAAAGAAACATTTGCAAGTATTTAGCTTAAAAACGTATATATGTATAATACATAAAGCATATAATATGTATATATATATGTGAAGAAAATATGTTAATTATATTTAGATAACATGTTTTTCATTATATATATTTATTTATGAAGCTGCTTTTCTTTGTCAGGCCTATTTCTTCCTTAGCTATATTCAAAAACACAGACTCTGGACTAATTATTGTTGTTAGCGCGCAACAACCTAAATTTATAAAATGTTTAAACTTAAAAGAATGTACATTAAAATACAACTCTAAGGATTTATTAAATTTTGATTGTACATTAAAATGCAACCATGTAGATGTATGTCCCGCTATTTGTCTATGCTAGCTCACCTACCGCTTACCCTTTTGCGTTGGCTCATTATCTTTTGATTCGCTGGCGGAGTGCTACATACACCTACAAGGAGCACAATTATTTTAGCGAACGATCGAATTATTGAAGTTAAATAAAATTCAAATCGGCTTAAAATAAGTGTTTTACTTTGCCACCCTCCAACAACTGTCATTTTTCGGAAAAAATTGAATTTAACACATCGAAGTTTTTATTACAGTTTTTTATGTTTTTGTCTGTAAATTATTCAAATGTATTATTCGTAACGAACATCTATTATCTAAAACACTAAGTTTCGCGTTTTGAATATACCTATGTCAACAAATTAGCAATTTAACATTGTGGATCTTGATAGAAAAGACTGCCTTATCAGTACATTCACGTATTATTTCTATCCCGATACCGTGCGTTGTGTAATTAAATTTGCAACATAAGTAAATTAACCTAGCTGGGTGCGTGCTCGGTTTCAATGCAACCCAATTAAGTTCCGGTACATGTGAAAGCGAGCGAGATAATCAAGCGCATAGTGAAACAAAGAAAATCCTTACACAGATGTGCATGTACATAATTATGCATACGTAATATATAAATGACTAAAATAGTAGGTATGATTATAATTGTGTTCACTCATTCTTATGTTTAAATATAATATATATATGTCTACAGGCCGCAGTAGGAAGTACTCGAACCGCTTTCGCTCTACAGGTGCTATATCCCATTACCGTTGTTAGCGCTACACAAGTTCAGTTATTGGCCTGTTTCCGTTTTGGTTTCTGGCGCGTAGTATCACGATAGCGGTGGTGGTTCACGCAATTAAGTTTTATTATGTAGATTATACTACTAAATTATGAATTTATTAAAATACATTATTGACCAATGGGGATATGCCGTCCGAAATAATTTTGCAGCCAGTTTTTGTTTATAGTTTGTTTCAGCATTAGCTATTTTTTATATAAAGCAAAAATTAAGAGCCACATTAATTGTCAAAAATTTAATAATGGTTCTCTTTATAAAGGGTGATACATTTCGAGGTTCTCTATTTTTTATATACTTGAATTACCCGTTATAAGATTTTGTCAACACATGAAAAT
>NW_026090771.1:0-13024 GCF_024586455.1 Bactrocera neohumeralis
TCCAAGAGTTATGCACGCATACTTCCCTTTTTAAAAACCCTCAATTGAAATCATAGAAACCAGAATCGAACAACGAAAAAATTTTTTGCCCCGTTTGATTGGTTTAAAATATTTTTTAGAGAAAACGTCCCTTTTAACTTATCATACTTATCAAGCTTTGGAATGACATCTTTACAATTTACGGTTGGTTTAAACAGGAACGGGCATCGACATAATAATTTTGTATCCGGGTTTTTGGTTTTTTAAAAATAAAATGGGTAAAATTTACCATATTCATAAGGTTCAGTTTTTTATTGTTGATTATGATTTTTTGACCTTAATGCTTTGCCAGGAAATTATTAATGACAGATGGATACATCCATAATTTTTTATTTACCCCTTTTGTTGGGTTTTTTAATTTTTTTTGTTGTCCTTTACACTTTTTCAATAACCGCCATTAGCAAAGGGCTATATGTAAATAAGGGAAAGTAAAATTTAGGGGGGGCCCCCGCAGTGGGTTTTTTTTTGTACATCAATTATTTTTACTGACCTTGAAAAAATGTTTTGGGAGGACGGAATGAACGCCGGCTAAAACCCAAACAAAAAACAGAGATTTATTTAAAAATCAGCTTCAGACTTTGGGGTAACTCAATCGGCAAGGGGTTTTGGGGTGTTTAACTCCCGAAAAACACCCTTAATACAATCTTCTCCTTTTATGAGTTTCTTCCACATCTTCAAATGATGAACTGTTTACCCCCAGGCCCCATATTTCGCGATGAACCCCAGAAAATCCGAAGATTCAACACTTTTCTAATTTTTTTCAAAAATTTTTCTTGAATTTTATCCCAAAAAATAAGGGACGACCTTTGGTAATTTAAAAAATATGGGTTTCCCAATATAAATTTTAAGATATAAAAATAATATATACATGCTTAAATAAACCTTTTTCATATTTACCTTTTTTTCCCCAAATTTGGGGAAAAAAAAAAGTTTAAATTCTGATTTTTCTCTTTTTTCTAAAAAACACTTTCATACACATTCAGCTTTTGGGAAAGGGGTAAGAACAAACCCAAAATTTATCCCCAATTTTAAAAAATTTTATTACGGTTTATAATTTTTTATTTTTTTAACAATTTAAACTTTTTAAAATTTAAATTTGGGGTGGTAAATATTTAATGGGGCGAAAGGGGAAAAAAACCCCCTTCAAATTTTTTTTTGTTCACTTTTGTCCCCCTTTAAAATTTTTTTTTTTTTTTAAAAAAATTTGTCAAGAAATGATCGATATTTTTAAGGGTGATTTGCCTCCACTTTAGCTGCCTAATATAAAATTCCTTTTTTTTTGAAAATATTTGTTTCAAAGAAATGATTCGCCCTTCTCCTTTTAGCTCGCCTAAAAAAAAATTCCCTTTTTTGGGAAAATTTTGTTTAAAAAGGGATGATTCGTTTTCTCACTTTAGCTCCCTTTTTAAAATTCCTTTTTTTTTTTTTGAAAATATTTTTTTTAAAGGGGGATGTTTCGCCTTCTAAAATTTTTCCCCTTAATATAAAATTCCTTTTTTTTTAAAAAATATTTGGTTTCAAAAAAAGGTTTGGGGGCCTTCCCCCTTTTAAAAGGGGGCCTAAAAAAAATTTTCCTTTTTTTTTTGGGAAAATATTTGTTTTGAAGAAATGATCCGCCTTCTCCTTTACCTTTAATAAAAAATTTCCCTTTTTTTTTGAAAATTTTTTTCCAAAGAAATGATTCGCCTTCTACTTTGGCTCTTGGTTTCCAAAAAATTTCCCTTTTTTTTTAAAAAAATATTTGTTTAAAAGGGATGATTCCCTTCTCCTTTAGCTCCCCTTTTAATAAAAAATTTCCCCTTTTTTTTTGGTGTATTTGTTTAAAGGGATGATTGCCTTTTTTAAAAACATTCTCCTAATAAAAAATTTCCTTTTTTTTGAAAATATTTTTTCAAAAAAAAATGATTCCCCTTTCCCTTTTTGGTTGCCCTAAAAAAATTTTTCCTTTTTTTTTTGAAAATATTTTTTTTTGAAGAAATGACCCCCTTTTAAAACCAAAAAATTATTAAACAAAAATAAAAAAAATGTTAAATAATAAAAAAATTTTAAAAAATAAAAATATTTATAACAAAATAAAATCAATAAAATAGTTAGTTATCAAAATAAAACCAAAAAAAGGGGAGCATTTTGAGAGATGCCTTTTACAAAAAGTAAAAATTTGGAATCAGCTGTGGACAAAGAGGGAAATGAATAAAAAAAAAAAAAATTTAAAATAAGAAAATAAAAATTTAAATTTTAACAATTGCATTTTTTTAATTTTAACCAAAAAAAAATTAAAGGGGGGAAAACAAAAAAATTAAAATTTAAATAAACAAAAATTAAAATAAAATAAATTGTTTTCACTAGCACAAAAAATTTTTTTGATACTTATCTTAAAAGTCGAATCAAAAATTTTAAAATAAATTTTTAAAAAAAATTTTAAAAAAATTGCCAAAAACCCCAAAAATTTAGCCTGAGACAAAGGTTCCCAATTTTTCCCGCCTCCTAAAAAAAAATTCCTTTATTTTGGGAAAATATTTTTTTTAAAAAATGGGTTCGCCTTCTATTTTTAAGCTCGCCTAAAAAAAATTCCTTTTTTTTTAAAATTTTTGTTTAAAAGGGAAAATGATTCGCCCCTCTCATTTTAGCTCGCCTAAAAAAAAAATTCCTTTATTTTAAAAATATTTGTTTCGAAGGAATGATTCCCCTTCCCCCTTTTCCCCCTTTACAATTTAAAAAATTTCCTTTTTTTGAAAATTTTGGGTTTCCCAAAGGGAAATGATTCCCCTTTCCCTTTTTAAAAACCCCCAAATTAAAAAATTTTCCTTTATTTTTGAAAATATTTGTTTCAAAGGGAATGTTTCCCGCCTTCTCACTTTAGCTCCCCTTTAATAAAAAAATTCCCTTTTTTTTTAAAATTTTTTTTAAAAGAAATGATTTCCCTTTTTCCCCGGCCCCCTTAAAAAAAATTTCCCTTATTTTTTGGAAAATATTTGTTTCAAGAAATGATTCCCCTTTCCCTTCCTTTAAAAGCTCCCTTAATATTTTTTTTTTTTTGAAAATATTTTTTCAAGAAATGTTTCCCCTTTCCCTTCCCCTTTTTGGGCCTTTAAAATTTCCCTTTATTTTTGAAAATTTTCATTCAAAGGGAATGATTCCCCTTCTCACTTTAGCCCCCTTTGATATAAAATTCCTTTTTTTTTGGCTTTGTTTCGAGGGGAATGATTCCCCTTTCCATTTTATTTCCCTTTAATTTTTATTATTATTTTTTATTGGGAAAAAATATACAGAAAAATTAAAACCTAAAAAGAAAAAAAAAAGGGGAAAATATGTTTACCGCCTCCGTAAAAATTGGGGAAATTTCCCCAAAAGTTCATATTTTATTAAAAAAATTACATTTTTTAAAAATTGCATATTTTTAACAATTTTTGAAAAGAGGGGGTATTTAAAAATTTTTGGGTTTTATTTAGAATTAAAGTTTTTTTCCTAATATTTCCCCAGGGGCGGGAAAGGGGACATTATATATTTTCCCAGGGATAATTGTTCGGTAGGCGGGATGGAAGGATTGCCGCCAAGAAGATGTTGGTGAGTGTTTTTGCTTGTATTGACCTTTAATAAAAATTTTGCCGTCTTGAGATGTTGGGGGTTTCCCTTTTGCGCAGTTTTTTTTAAATTATTTTTTGTTTTTTAAATTTTTTTCCAGTCTGCAACTTTTTTTTTCATATATGTGTCTCCCCAACATTTTATTTAGGCCTTTTTGGTCTTGCACCTCGTTGAGAAAGGGGGGCAGATTCAAAACCCCGTTGTCCCATATTCGTTGGGAATGCCAATGCCCTTGGCCCCCACAGAACCCTTTTTTTCGTTTTTTTAATAAATATCTCTTTCTAAAATTTATGGAATTTTTTCCCGTATGTTGCGTATGGGGGGTTCAACAAAAAGTTTTGCCCCGGAAAAAAATAAAATTTTTTTTGAGGAACCAAAACGTTTTAATGCCCATATATTTCCCAAATTTGCCTCGGGTAAATAGGGAAAAATTTTTGTTGGAAAATTCCCCCATAAGGGGGGTTGTCCGCGGTGGTAACAGCATCGGCAGTTTTTTTAATTGGGACGCATCTGTGAAAATTTTTTTTTAAATTTTTTAACTTTATAGATTTTTGGTTAGTTCTAAAAGTTTTTTTGGGCCTTGTTTTTGTGGGGGTTTTTTGAAATTATGTAGAGATGTATCTATTAAAAACATCACTAATAAACCATTCGGGTTGGGAATTTGGCTGAAAAAAAATTTTTAGGGGAAATGGGAATTTTAAAAGTTTTTAAAAAGGGAAAAACAGGGGAGGGGGGGTTTCCCCGAAAATTTTTTTTGTTTTTTGCGCAAGGTTATACTTTTCCCTGAATGCCAGTTTTTGGGAAAATTTATTTTGGAAGAAGTTGTATCTTTTTTCTAAACTCTTTCCCTTTTTGACGGTGGCCCACTTTTTAAAAAACCTTTTAAGTTGGGAGGGTGGAAAGCTTTTTTAAAGCTACAAAACGAATGGGTGGTAGGGAAACCTCCAGCTGTTTTAATGTTTGTGTTCGAGCCCAACCGAAAATGGGGGCCCATAGTCTTTTGAGAGTTTTTGGGGCCCTTTTTAATATTAAGGGGAACCACTTTTGGGGAATTTTTCGGCCCCATTGGAACCCCCGGGTGGGGCAAAAAAAGGACCCTTTTTTGCGACCATTTTTGTAAACCCAATAAAAGGCCTAATTTTCTTTTTGGGCGGTTTTAAAAACCCAAACCAAAAATTTCCGTGCTCCGGGGGGCTCCTTCCCGCCTGATCCTTCTCGTCGTTAACCCCCTGAAAATTTTGTAAAAAACCCCAGCAAATAAACTTGCTAAAAACCATTTTTTTACCCAAAATCCGGGGGAAATTTTCCCCATTGGGGGCCCAAACGGAAGTTTCCGGAAATTGGACAGCCCTGTTTTTTGCCCCATTACGAAGCCTCGGCCCCACCCCGTCTCTGGTACACATCCAATTAACCGCCGGTGATCCGGGGAAAAAAAATTTGATCTCAACAATGCCGATCCCTTTTTCCCCTCGCATCATAAGCTTGATTTTTTCCCCAGACGACCCAATTGCTTTGGCTCAACCCCAGAACCGCCGTTTTCAGGGGTAAACCTTCCAAAACCCTTCCATCTAACAAAAACCCCAACAGGGGGGGGGGGAACTATTTTCTTTCCATTTTCTTTTTCCGGAATCTATCAGTCCAGCAGGTATTTCCCATGGGCCCCGATTTTTGGGTTTTCAAATTTTAAAATTCCCCCAATTGGACAACCCAAATTTGATCAAGGTAAAGGGGCGACTTTTGAAGTTTTTTGGTGAAGTGCTTTTTCCTCCCCGAACGGGTTTTTTCCGAAGAAATCAATAAAAGGGCCCGGGTCGACATATCTCCGACTTCGCACGGGCCTGGAGTAAATCATTTGGGGGGGTTTGGTTTTTTTATTTAATCCCCAAAAATCTTTCCCCCAAAAATCAACAGTGCTTTTTTGCCAGTTCTTTGGGGCCAACTAAAAACGGTTTCCCTTTTTAAGGCATGCCCCACAACCCTCCCAGGAGGGCAAAATTCTTAAAGGGAAATGCGAATGGGCGGTTTTTTTGTATGGTGTCGGATTTTTTCTTTCGCCCGTGCTCGCCCCTTCCGTTCTTCTTCAAACGGGAAAATTTTTAGCCTGTCTTCCTTTTGATCCTTTCCGGTCGATTCCCGGTTTTTTTGGGGGGTTTTGAAGGAAACCCATCTCGGGGTTGTTGGGAGGTTGTATTTTTTAAAATTTTGTTTCCATTGTAAGTTTAATTGATGTCTCGTATTGAAAAACGAAAATTTTTTCCTAATTATAAAATTCCTTTTTTTTGGGATTTTTTTTTGGGAAAAGATTTAACCCTTTTCACTTTAGTCCCTTTAATATAAAATTTCCCTTTTTTTTTGAAAACATTTGTTTTAAAAATGATTCCCTTCTCTCAAAATTTATTAATAAAATTCCCTTTAAATTTTTTAAAAATAATTTTTTTTGGAAAGGGAAAGATTCCCCTTTTCCCCCTTTTTTCTGCCCAATATAAAATTCCCTTTTTTTTTGAAAAAAATTTGTTTTAAAGGGGTGATTTTGCCTTCTCCCTTAGCCCCGCCTAATATAAAATTCCCTTTTTTTAAAAAATTTGTTTCAAGAAATGATCTTTCTTACAGCTCGCCTTAAATAAAATTTCCCTTTTTTTTTGTTCTTTTTCAAAGGAAAAATTCCCTTCCTTTAGCCCCCCTTAAAATTAAAATTCCTTTTTTTTTGAAAAAAATTCGTTTCGAAGGAATGATTCCCTTTTTCACTTTAAACCCCCTAATAAAAAATTCCCTTTTTTTTTAAAAAAATTTTTTTTGGGAAAGGGAAAGATTCGCCTTCTCATTTTTCTCCCTAAAATTTAAAATTTTCCCTTTTTTTTTGAAAATATTTGTTTCCCAAAAGGGGTGATTCGTTTTTCCATTGTGCCTTTAAAATAAAATTCCATTTTTGAAAAAAATTGTTTGGGAAAGGGAAAGGCCCTTTTACTTTAGCCTGCCTAATAAAAATTCCTTTTTTTTTTAAAAAATTTTTCTTTAAAAAGGGTGGGTTGTTTACCCTTAGCTGCCCAATATAAAATTTTTTTATTTTTGGGAAAAATTTTTTTTCGAAGAAAAAATCCGCCTTTCTCACTTTTTCTCAATAATATAAATTCCTTTATTTTTTTTAAAATACTGGTTTAAGGGGAAGGACGTTCTCACTTTGGGTCCTTTTAAAAAAAAATTCCTTTATTTTTTTTAAAATATTCTTTGAAGGAATGATTCGCCTTTCCCCACTTTAGCTCGCCTTTTAAAATAAAATTTTTTTTGAAAATTTTGTTTTGGGAAAAATGATTCCCCCTCCCTTTTTGGGTGCCCAAAATTTTAAAATTTCCCCTTTTTTTGGAAAAAATTTTTTCAAAGGGGTGATTTGCCTTCCCCCATTAGCTCGCCCAAATAAAATTCCTTTTTTTTTGAAAATATTTGCTTTAAAAAATGATCCGCCCCTCCAGCCCCGCCAATATAAAATTCCTTTTTTTTTTTGAAAATATTGTTGGGGGAAAGATTCGCCCCTTTTACTTTAGCCTTTGCCTAATATAAAAAATTCCCGAAAATATTCGTTTCGAAGGAATGATTCGCCTTTCACTTTTGCTCGCCCAATATAAAAAATTCCTTTTTTTTTTGAAAAAAATTTGTTTTTTGGGAAAAGGGAAGGGGTTTCCCCTTTTACTTTGGCCCCCTAAAAATAAAAAAATTCCTTTTTTTGGGAAAAAATTTGTTTCCCAAAGGGAAAAATTTTGCCTTTCCGCTTTAATAAAAATTCCTTTTTTTTTTAAAAAAATTTTTTTCGAAGAAATGGGTCCGCCTTCTCATTTTTGGGGTGCCTTTTAAAAATTTTTAAATTTTTAAAATATTTGTTTTGGGAAAAGGAAGTTCGCCTTTTACTTTGGGGTCGCCTAATATAAACTTCCTTTTTTTGAAAAATTTGTTTCAAAAATGATTCGCCTTCTCCCTTAGCTCCCAAAATAAAATTCCTTTTTTTTGAAAAAATTTTTTTTCGAAGGGAAAGGTTTTACAAGCCGCCTCTTTAAAAATTCCTTTTTTTTGGGAAAAAATTTGTTTCAAAAAAATGATTCGCCTTCTCACTTTGGGTTTTAATTTTAAAAAATTCCCATTTTTAAAAAATATTTTTTTTGAAAAAAAATTTCCTTCTCCCCTTTTGCCTTCAAAATAAAAATTCCCTTTTTTTTTGTTTTTTCAAAAAGGGGTGGGTTTTCCCCCCCACATTAGCTCCCTTAATATAAAAAATTCCCTTTTTTTTTGAAAATAAGTTTCAAAAGGGGTGATTCCCTTTTCACTTTGCTTTCCCTTTTTAATATAAAACAATTTTTTAAAAAATTTTTTTTCAAAAGGGAAAGATTTGCCTTCCACTTTATTTTCCCCAATATAAAAATTTCCCTTTTTTTTGAAAATATTTCGGAATGATTCGGGGCCTTTTCACTTTTTCCCCGCCTAATATAAAAATTTCCCCTTTTTTTTTGAAAATATTTGGTTTAAGGGGAAAGATTCCCTTCCCCCCTTTAGCTCCCTTTTAAAATAAAATTCCCTTTTTTTTTAAAAATTTGGAAGAAAAAAATTCGCCTTTCTCACTTTTGTCGCCCCAATATAAAAAACCCTTTTTTTTTGAAAAAAATTCTTTGGGGAAAGATTCGCCTTTTCACTTTAGCCCGCCCAATATAAAATTTTTTATTTTTAAAATATTTGTTTTTAAGAATGATTGCCTTTTTCACTTTAGCTCTTTAATATAAAAATTTTTTATTTTTAAAATATTTGTTTTGAAGAAAGGAAATTTGCCTTTCACATTATCCCCTTTTAAAAATTCCTTTTAAATTTTAAAAAATTTGTTTTAAAAGAATATTCTTTTCTCACTTTTTTCCCCTTTAAAATTCCCTTTTTTTTTGAAAATATTTTTAAATTTAAAAAAATGTTTTCCTTTTTCCACTTTAGGTCCCTAATATAAAAATTCCCTTTTTTTTTTGAAAAAATTCTTTGGGGGGAATGATTTCCCCCTTTTCATTTTCCGCCTTAATAAAAAAAATTTCCCCTTTTTTTTAAAAATATCTTCTTTTGGGGAAGGGGAAAGATTCGCCCCTTTCTCGCCCAATTTAAATTTTTTAATTTTTTTAAAAAATTTGTTTGGAAGGGAAAGGGTTTGCCCTTCCCCACTTTGCTCCCTTTAAAATTTCCAATTTTTAAATATTTTTTCGAAGGAATGATTCATTTTTTATTTACCTCCTTTAAAAAAAATTCCTTTTTTTTTGAAAAAAAAATTGTTTAAAAGGGGAAAGATTGCCTTCCTACTTTACCCCCTTTAAATAAAATTCCCTTTTTTTTTGAAAATATTTGTTTTGGGAAGGGGGTGATTCCCTTCCTTAAACTCCGCCCAAAATTAAAAATTTCCTTTTTTTTATAAAACCCTTTGTTTTGAAGGGAAAGGTTGCCCTTTTTAAATGCTTGCCCAATATAAAAATTTTCCCCAAATTTTTTAAAAAATTTTTTGTTTTAAAGGGGTGATTGCCTTTTCGCTTTAGCTCTTTAATATAAAATTCCTTTATTTTTAAAAATATTTTTTTCGAAGGAATGATTTTGCCTTCTCCCTTTTTTCGCCTAATATAAAATTTCCCCTTTTTTTTTGAAAATATTCGTTTCGAAGGAATGATTCGCCTTCTCCTTTAGCTCGCCTAATATAAAAACCTTATTTTTTAAAAATTGCTCAAAGGGAAAGATTCCCCTTTTACTTTAGCCCCGCCTAATATAAAATTCCTTTTTTTGAAAATATTTGTTTGGAAGGGAATGATTGTTTTCACTTTAGCTCGCCCCTTTTAAAATTCCTTTTTTTTTGAAAATATTTGTTTCAAAGGGATGATTCGCCCTCACATTAGCTCCGCCCAATTTTAAAATTCCTTTATTTTTGAAAAAAACTTGTTTCGAAAAAGATCCCCTTTTTAAAATTTGTCGCCTAATATAAATTTTTTTTTGAAAAATATTTGTTTGAAGGAATGATTCGCCTTCTCACTTTGCTCCCCCCATTATAAAAATTCTTTATTTTTTAAAAAATTTTTTTCAAAGGGGTGATTGCCTTTCTCACATTGGGTCCCTAAAAAAATTCCTTTTTTTTTTGAAAAAATTTGTTTGAAGGGAAAGATTTTTTCTCACTTTAGCTCGGGCCCAAAAAATTCTTTTTTTTTTAAAATATTTTTTCCCGGGGAGATTCGCCTTCTCCGCCCCTTTAAAAAATTCCTTTATTTTTTAAAATATTTGTTTCAAAAAAAAATGATTCGCCTTTCACTTTAGCTCGCCCAATATAAAAATTTCCCTTTTTTTTTGAAAATATTTGTTTCGAAAATGATTCGCCTTTCTCACTTTAGCTCTTTAATTAAAATTTTCCTTTTTTTTTGAAAAAAATTTTTTTTCAAAAGGGTGATTCTTTTCCCCCATTAGCTTCCCCAATATAAAAATTTTTTTTTCTTTTTTTTTAAAAAATTTTTTTTCAGGGAAAAGATCCGCCCTACCCTTGCTCGCCTAAAAATTTTTTATTTTTGGGAAAAAATTTTTTTTCGGGGAAAGGGTTCGCCTTCTACCTTTTGCTCCTTTTTTTAAAATTCCTTTTTTTTTGAAAATTTTTTTTGAAAAATGATTTTCCTTCTCCCTTTTTTCCCAAGATAAAATTCCTTTATTTTTGAAAAAAATTTGGGTTTTTTGAAATGATCCGATTTTTTTGGAACACTGTTTACAATGCGAAAAATTTCAAGTAATTAAATTTTTTAGCAACGATTTTCTATTCGTAAGCCCCACAAGAAAACTTTAAAAAAATATCGGGAAAAACTGCCCTTCAAATTAGCCAGACTTTTTCATACGGGGCGACAAAAAAAATGTAGGTTTCGTGCACATGGATTCTTTAAAAAAGATGATGATGATGTATTTTTCTTCCTTCCCTTCAAAACCCAAAAAAAAAAACTAGTATTAAAAATTTTTTTTTAGCTGCAAAAAATTTGGGGGTAAATGATAGACAGCGGCCTTGATTGTTTCATTTCTTTTCTGGATGCCAAAAAAACAGGTTTGAAAAAACAGAAAAGGGTCGGACTTTTTAAAATGCTGGATTAGTCGGGTAAAAAAAATGTTGGGTTGGGCCCCCCGGGAAAATATTGACCGAAGGGGGCCGTATTTCCGGGGGGCAAAGACAATACCCCAAACCATTACAGGGTTGGGTTTTTCTCCGACAAAAACTTCCCTTTCCTTTTTAAAACCCTTAAAATGGTGTCCTCAAAGACCGCATTCCCCCGGGACATAAAAAAACTGCTTCCCGAAGAAAAGTTGCCTTTCAGCCAAAGAAAGTTTTCCATCCGCCAATTACCCTAAGGTTAAACGAAACCCGCCAGTAAAATTCCATAAAAAATGAAGTGTTTTTCCGGGCAATTTCCTAATTTAGCGCATCCCCCGGAAAAATTAAATCTCGTTACCCCGTCAAAAAAAAATTCGGATTAACATTTCTACCCAAAAAACAAAAAATAAAAATTTTTCAAACTTACCCCAGTTTCCCCTTTTTGGTTCCAATAAATTCAACAGTTCAATAAAAAAAATTTTCCATCTTTTGCTTTTTTAAAATCGGGATAAACCCCGCTAAACTGCCAAAAGGCGTTCATCATTCAACCAAAAGCCTTTTTTTTCCGAAAACATTCTCCTTAGTGATGATTGACGAACGGAAGAATCAGAAAAGGCCCGACCTCTTCGGCAGTCAAAAAGCAGAGCTGACACGAAAGGAAGGGTGGGTTAGATGAAAAAAGGGCCAAAACAAATTTCAAATAATATTAGAAGATTTCAGATTTTCCCGACTGTTCCCGTTTTTTTTAAAATTCTAACGAGAATTAAAGCGTCAACACGGAAGTTTTTATTTTAAACAAGGGGGTTTTATTTAACGAAATCTTTTGGTTTCATCAAGAATTTTGTTGGGGTTATTTGAACCTGCAATGGAAAATTTAAACGAGCGGGTTCCGAACATTATATCCCGACATTGGAAAAGGGGGGAAAATTTTTCAGAATCCAGGGACCCCTAATTTGTGGGATTTTCGGGAATGTTCATCTTTTTAAAGGGCCCAAATGAATTGGATTTTCCGGGAGAAAAAGGCTCGTTCCCGCTCTTGAACCCCGCTTTACTTTTGTGTCTGTTTCCCCCCCAAAGAGCGGTTCATTCGCCGGGTCAAATGCAAATTTTCGTTTTAAAAAATTCTTTTTAAATTCAATTAATATCCCCTTTCTCCGCTTTGGTTTTTTGAAGGGAAAATTTAAATTTGATGCCCCTTTTCAAAAAAGCTGAAATTCTTTTTGGACGTTGGTAGAAACCGTTGGCTATTTTCTAGCTTACTCTCCATCATATTCCTTTTCTTATTGTTTTGGGTTTTTTTTGGGAAAGCAACCCCCAAAAACCCCCAAGACCCAAAACTAAATTTTCCCCGTTTCAATTTTTGCTGGCTTACTGTTTTGATTGCCAGAATAATTATAAAAAAAAGTTAGGAGGTCAAAAAAAAGGCATTTTTTTAAGGGAACCTTTTCTAAAAATTTTTTTTAGTTTTTAAAATTTGGCAGGTATTTATAAAACCAAATTATTTCAAATTTTTTTTATTGAAAAAAATGATCGGGAACGTTGATATTGCCCTTTTTTGAAAGGGGTTGAAAAAAAGGTTTCTCGGTGAGCACGATTTTCGGGACTGGACATCTAAAATGAAAAAACCAAATAAATTTCATTAATATAAAAAATAATCTAAGTGATTGATGGGAAGGAATTAGAAAAAAATTTTTTGAAAAATCGGGTTTCTCAAAAACAAAGGTTCGATTTTCGACCAAAACGGGGGATAATTTTTATAAAAAAAAAATTTTTCGTAGTTAAAACCTTTCGATTAATTACTAAAAAAAGGGAAAAGCTTTTTGGCAATTTTAGACCGATGGGGTTTAGCCCTTTTAAAATTTTTCCCACCCTTTTGGGAAAAAACCGTTTTGAAAAAACGAGTTTTAAATTTTTAAAAGCACCTTGAAAGGCGCGCCATCACTAATGTCCCATAATTTCCCAAAATTTAAAAGAATTTTGAAATTTGTTTTGTGGATACCAGATATATATTAAAATAAAAAGAAAAAAAAATTTTGGGAAAAACCTAATTTTATATTCCCCCTTTTTAAATTTTTGGGTGGGACCCCCATTTTTGTACAAGGGACCGACTAAAATCAGCCCTCAAAAATTTTAAAAACCTTTTTTGAATTAATTTAAATTAATAAAAAAATCCCCAGAATAGTTAAGAAAATTATATCTTTTTATGTTTTTTAAAAAGATTTTCCGATTTTCTCCAATTTTTTTTTTCCCAAAAAAAACCCAAAGTTGATAAAAAGAACTGATACA
>NW_026090772.1:0-8541 GCF_024586455.1 Bactrocera neohumeralis
TCAATATTGAGTTTCTTCAAATCATTTTCTTCACTTATTTAAGTTAATTAACCTTCTTTATCTTACTGAAGTGGATATAAAGCCATAACGGCAGTGCATTTGGAAGAATTCCACCTTCTTATGTTTAGGTGTAAAGTCGATATTCTTGAATATACACATTTAGCAATCGATATTGAGTTTCTTCAAATCATTTTCTTCACTTATTTAAGTTAATTAACCTTCTTTATCTTACTGAAGTGGATATAAAGCCATAACGGCAGTGCATTTGGAAGAATTCCACCTTCTTATATTTAGGTATAAAGTCGATATTCTTGTATATACACATTTAGCAATCGATATTGAGTTTCTTCAAATCATTTTCTTCACTTATTTAAGTTAATTAACCTTCTTTATCTTACTGAAGTGGATATAAAGCCATAACGGCAGTGCATTTGGAAGAATTCCACCTTCTTATGTTTAGGTGTAAAGTCGATATTCTTGAATATACACATTTAGCAATCGATATTGAGTTTCTTCAAATCATTTCCTTCACTTATTTAAGTTAATTAACCTTCTTCATCTTACTGAAGTGGATATAACGCCATAACGGCAGTGCATTTGGAAGAATTCCACCTTCTTATATTTAGGTACAAAGTCGATATTCTTGTATATACACATCTAGCAATCGATATTGAGTTTCTTCCAATCATTTACTTCACTTATTTAAGTTAATTAACCTTCTTCATCTTACTGAAGTGGATATAAAGCCATAACGGCAGTGCATTTGGAAGAATTCCACCTTCTTATATTTAGGTATAAAGTCGATATTCTTGTATATACACATTTAGCAATCGATATTGAGTTTCTTCAAATCATTTACTTCACTTATTTAAGTTAATTAACCTTCTTCATCTTACTGAAGTGGATATAACGCCATAACGGCAGTGCATTTGGAAGAATTCCACCTTCTTATATTTAGGTACAAAGTCGATATTCTTGTATATACACATCTAGCAATCGATATTGAGTTTCTTCCAATCATTTACTTCACTTATTTAAGTTAATTAACCTTCTTCATCTTACTGAAGTGGATATAACGCCACAACGGCAGTGCATTTGGAAGAATTCCACCTTCTTATATTTAGGTACAAAGTCGATATTCTTCTATATACACATTTAGCAATCGATTTTGAGTTTCTTCAAATCATTTCCTTCACTTATTTAAGTTAATTAACCTTCTTCATCTTACTGAAGTGGATATAAAGCCATAACGGCAGTGCATTTGGAAGAATTCCACCTTCTTATGTTCATATATAAAGTCGATATTCTTGTATGTACACATTTAGCAATCGATATTGAGTTTCTTCAAATCATTTCCTTCACTTATTTAAGTTAATTAACCTTCTTCATCTTACTGAAGTGGATATAAAGCCATAACGGCAGTGCATTTGGAAGAATTCCACCTTCTTATATTTAGGAACAAAGTCGATATTCTTGTATATACACATTAAGCAATCGATATTGAGTTTCTTCAAATCACTTCCTTCACTTATTTAAGTTAATTAACCTTCTTTATCTTACTGAAGTGGATATAAAGCCATAACGGCAGTGCATTTGGAAGAATTCCACCTTCTTATGTTTAGGTGTAAAGTCGATATTCTTGTATATACACATCTAGCAATCGATATTGAGTTTCTTCCAATCATTTACTTCACTTATTTAAGTTAATTAACCTTCTCCGACTTACTAAAGTGGACATAAAGACATAACGGCAGTGCATTTGGAAAAATTCCGCAATCTTATATTTAGGTATAAAGTTTATATTCTTGTAGATACACATTTAGCAATCGATATTGAGTTTCTTCAAATCATCACTTATTTAAGTTTCTTCTTATTTAAGTTAATTAACATAACGGCAGTTTTTATCTTACTGAAGTGGATATAAAGCCATAACGGCAGTGCATTTGGAAGAATTCCACCTTCTTATATTTAGGTATAAAGTCGATATTCTTGTATATACACATAAAGCAATCGATATTGAGTTTCTTCAAATCATTTTCTTCACTTATTTAAGTTAATTAACCTTCTTTATCTTACTGAAGTGGATATAACGCCATAACGGCAGTGCATTTGGAAGAATTCCACCTTCTTATGTTTAGGTATAAAGTCGATATTCTTGAATATACACATTTAGCAATCGATATTGAGTTTCTTCAAATCATTTTCTTCACTTATTTAAGTTAATTAACCTTCTTTAGCTTACTGAAGTCGGATATAAAGCCATAACGGCAGTGCATTTGGAAGAATTCCACCTTCTTATATTTAGGTATAAAGTCGATATTCTTGTATATATGCACATTTAGCAATCGATATTGAGTTTCTTCAAATCATTTTCTTCACTTATTTAAGTTAATTAACCTTCTTTATCTTACTGAAGTGGATATAAAGCCATAACGGCAGTGCATTTGGAAGAATTCCACCTTCTTATATTTAGGTATAAAGTCGATATTCTTGTATATACACATTTAGCAATCGATATTGAGTTTCTTCAAATCATTTTCTTCACTTATTTAAGTTAATTAACCTTCTTCATCTTACTAAATTAGATATAAAGCCATAACGGCAGTGCATTTGGAAGAATTCCACCTTCTCATATTTAGGTACAAAGTCGGTATTCTTTTATATAACGTCTTATATACAACGGCAGTGCATTTGGAAGAATTCCACCTTCTTATATTTAGGAGCAAAGTCGGTATTCTTGTATATACACATTTAGCAATCGATATTGAGTTTCTTCAAATCACTTCCTTCACTTATTTAAGTTAATTAACCTTCTTTATCTTACTGAAGTGGATATAAAGCCATAACGGCGGCAGTGCATTTGGAAGAATTCCACCTTCTTATATTTAGGTATAAAGTCGATATTCTTGTATATACACATTTAGCAATCGATATTGAGTTTCTTCAAATCATTTCTTCACTTATTTAAGTTAATTAACCTTCTTCATCTTACTGAAGTGGATATAAAGCCATAACGGCAGTGCATTTGGAAGAATTCCACCTTCTTATATTTAGGTATAAAGTCGATATTCTTGTATATACACATTTAGCAATCGATATTGAGTTTCTTCAAATCATTTTCTTCACTTATTTAAGTTAATTAACCTTCTTCATCTTACTGAAGTGGATATAAAGCCATAACGGCAGTGCATTTGGAAGAATTCCACCTTCTTATATTTAGGTATAAAGTCGATATTCTTGTATATACACATTTAGCAATCGATATTGAGTTTCTTCAAATCATTTTCTTCACTTATTTAAGTTAATTAACCTTCTTTCATCTTACTGAAGTGGATATAAAGCCATAACGGCAGTGCATTTGGAAGAATTCCACCTTCTTATATTTAGGTATAAAGTCGATATTCTTGTATATACACATTTAGCAATCGATATTGAGTTTCTTCAAATCATTCCTCTCACTTATTTAAGTTAATTAACCTTCTTCATCTTACTGAAGTGGATATAAAGCCATAACGGCAGTGCATTTGGAAGAATTCCACCTTCTTATATTTAGGTATAAAGTCGATATTCTTGTATATACACATTTAGCAATCGATATTGAGTTTCTTCAAATCATTTTCTTCACTTATTTAAGTTAATTAACCTTCTTTATCTTACTGAAGTGGATATAAAGCCATAACGGCAGTGCATTTGGAAGAATTCCACCTTCTTATATTTAGGTATAAAGTCGATATTCTTGTATATACACATTTAGCAATCGATATTGAGTTTCTTCAAATCATTTTCTTCACTTATTTAAGTTAATTAACCTTCTTCATCTTACTGAAGTGGATATAAAGCCATAACGGCAGTGCATTTGGAAGAATTCCACCTTCTTATATTTAGGTATAAAGTCGATATTCTTGTATATACACATTTAGCAATCGATATTGAGTTTCTTCAAATCATTTCCTTCACTTATTTAAGTTAATTAACCTTCTTTATCTTTCTGAAGTGGATATAAAGCCATAACGGCAGTGCATTTGGAAGAATTCCACCTTCTTATATTTAGGTATAAAGTCGATATTCTTGTATATACACATTTAGCAATCGATATTGAGTTTCTTCAAATCATTTTCTTCACTTATTTAAGTTAATTAACCTTCTTTATCTTACTGAAGTGGATATAAAGCCATAACGGCAGTGCATTTGGAAGAATTCCACCTTCTTATGTTTAGGTATAAAGTCGATATTCTTGTATATACACATTTAGCAATCGATATTGAGTTTCTTCAAATCATTTTCTTCACTTATTTAAGTTAATTAACCTTCTTCATCTTACTGAAGTGGATATAAAGCCATAACGGCAGTGCATTTGGAAGAATTCCACCTTCTTATATTTAGGTATAAAGTCGATATTCTTGTATATACACATTTAGCAATCGATATTGAGTTTCTTCAAATCATTTTCTTCACTTATTTAAGTTAATTAACCTTCTTCATCTTACTGAAGTGGATATAACGCCATAACGGCAGTGCATTTGGAAGAATTCCACCTTCTTATATTTAGGTATAAAGTCGACATTCTTGTATATACACATTTAGCAATCGATCTTGAGTTTCTTCAAATCATTTTCTTCACTTATTTAAGTTAATTAACCTTCTTTATCTTACTGAAGTGGATATAAAGCCATAACGGCAGTGCATTTGGAAGAATTCCACCTTCTTATGTTTAGGTATAAAGTCGATATTCTTGTATATACACATTTAGCAATCGATATTGAGTTTCTTCAAATCATTTTCTTCACTTATTTAAGTTAATTAACCTTCTTTATCTTACTGAAGTGGATATAAAGCCATAACGGCAGTGCATTTGGAAGAATTCCACCTTCTTATATTTAGGTATAAAGTCGATATTCTTGTATATACACATTTAGCAATCGATATTGAGTTTCTTCAAATCATTCCCTTCACTTATTTAAGTTAATTAACCATTCTTCATCTTACTGAAGTGGATATAAAGCCATAACGGCAGTGCATTTGGAAGAATTCCACCTTCTTATATTTAGGTATAAAGTCGATATTCTTGTATATACACATTTAGCAATCGATATTGAGTTTCTTCAAATCATTTCCTTCACTTATTTAAGTTAATTAACCTTCTTTATCTTACTGAAGTGGATATAAAGCCATAACGGCAGTGCATTTGGAAGAATTCCACCTTCTTATATTTAGGTATAAAGTCGATATTCTTGTATATACACATTTAGCAATCGATATTGAGTTTCTTCAAATCATTTTCTTCACTTATTTAAGTTAATTAACCTTCTTTATCTTACTGAAGTGGATATAAGCCATAACGGCAGTGCATTTGGAAGAATTCCACCTTCTTATATTTAGGTATAAAGTCGATATTCTTGTATATACACATTTAGCAATCGATATTGAGTTTCTTCAAATCATTTACTTCACTTATTTAAGTTAATTAACCTTCTTCATCTTACTGAAGTGGATATAAAGCCATAACGGCAGTGCATTTGGAAGAATTCCACCTTCTTATATTTAGGTATAAAGTCGATATTCTTGTATATACACATTTAGCAATCGATATTGAGTTTCTTCAAATCATTTCCTTCACTTATTTAAGTTAATTAACCTTCTTCATCTTACTGAAGTGGATATAAAGCCATAACGGCAGTGCATTTGGAAGAATTCCACCTTCTTATATTTAGGTATAAAGTCGATATTCTTGTATATACACATCTAGCAATCGATATTGAGTTTCTTCCAATCATTTACTTCACTTATTTAAGTTAATTAACCTTCTTCATCTTACTGAAGTGGATATAAAGCCATAACGGCAGTGCATTTGGAAGAATTCCACCTTCTTATATTTAGGTATAAAGTCGATATTCTTGTATATACACATTTAGCAATCGATATTGAGTTTCTTCAAATCATTTACTTCACTTATTTAAGTTAATTAACCTTCTTCATCTTACTGAAGTGGATATAAAGCCATAACGGCAGTGCATTTGGAAGAATTCCACCTTCTTATATTTAGGTATAAAGTCGATATTCTTGTATATACACATTTAGCAATCGATATTGAGTTTCTTCAAATCATTTTCTTCACTTATTTAAGTTAATTAACCTTCTTCATCTTACTGAAGTGGATTAAAGCCATAACGGCAGTGCATTTGGAAGAATTCCACCTTCTTATATTTAGGTATAAAGTCGATATTCTTGTATATACACATTTAGCAATCGATATTGAGTTTCTTCAAATCATTTCCTTCACTTATTTAAGTTAATTAACCTTCTTCATCTTACTGAAGTGGATATAAAGCCATAACGGCAGTGCATTTGGAAGAATTCCACCTTCTTATATTTAGGTATAAAGTCGATATTCTTGTATATACACATTTAGCAATCGATATTGAGTTTCTTCAAATCATTTCTTCACTTATTTAAGTTAATTAACCTTCTACATCTTACTGAAGTGGATATAAAGCCATAACGGCAGTGCATTTGGAAGAATTCTACCTTCTTATGTTTAGGTATAAAGTCGATATTCTTGTATATACACATTTAGCAATCGATATTGAGTTTCTTCAAATCATTTTCTTCACTTATTTAAGTTAATTAACCTTCTTCATCTTACTGAAGTGGATATAAAGCCATAACGGCAGTGCATTTGGAAGAATTCCACCTTCTTATATTTAGGTATAAAGTCGATATTCTTGTATATACACATTTAGCAATCGATATTGAGTTTCTTCAAATCATTTACTTCACTTATTTAAGTTAATTAACCTTCTTCATCTTACTGAAGTGGATATAAAGCCATAACGGCAGTGCATTTGGAAGAATTCCACCTTCTTATGTTTAGGTATAAAGTCGATATTCTTGTATATACACATTTAGCAATCGATATTGAGTTTCTTCAAATCATTTCCTTCACTTATTTAAGTTAATTAACCTTCTTCATCTTACTGAAGTGGATATAAAGCCATAACGGCAGTGCATTTGGAAGAATTCCACCTTCTTATATTTAGGTATAAAGTCGATATTCTTGTATATACACATTTAGCAATCGATATTGAGTTTCTTCAAATCATTTCCTTCACTTATTTAAGTTAATTAACCTTCTTCATCTTACTGAAGTGGATATAAAGCCATAACGGCAGTGCATTTGGAAGAATTCCACCTTCTTATGTTTAGGTATAAAGTCGATATTCTTGTATATACACATTTAGCAATCGATATTGAGTTTCTTCAAATCATTTTCTTCACTTATTTAAGTTAATTAACCTTCTTTATCTTACTGAAGTGGATATAAAGCCATAACGGCAGTGCATTTGGAAGAATTCCACCTTCTTATATTTAGGTATAAAGTCGATATTCTTGTATATACACATTTAGCAATCGATATTGAGTTTCTTCAAATCATTTTCTTCACTTATTTAAGTTAATTAACCTTCTTCATCTTACTGAAGTGGATATAAAGCCATAACGGCAGTGCATTTGGAAGAATTCCACCTTCTTATATTTAGGTATAAAGTCGATATTCTTGTATATACACATTTAGCAATCGATATTGAGTTTCTTCAAATCATTTTCTTCACTTATTTAAGTTAATTAACCTTCTTTATCTTACTGAAGTGGATATAAAGCCATAACGGCAGTGCATTTGGAAGAATTCCACCTTCTTATGTTTAGGTATAAAGTCGATATTCTTGTATATACACATTTAGCAATCGATATTGAGTTTCTTCAAATCATTTTCTTCACTTATTTAAGTTAATTAACCTTCTTCATCTTACTGAAGTGGATATAAAGCCATAACGGCAGTGCATTTGGAAGAATTCCACCTTCTTATATTTAGGTATAAAGTCGATATTCTTGTATATACACATTTAGCAATCGATATTGAGTTTCTTCAAATCATTTTCTTCACTTATTTAAGTTAATTAACCTTCTTTATCTTACTGAAGTGGATATAAAGCCATAACGGCAGTGCATTTGGAAGAATTCCACCTTCTTATGTTTAGGTATAAAGTCGATATTCTTGTATATACACATTTAGCAATCGATATTGAGTTTCTTCAAATCATTTTCTTCACTTATTTAAGTTAATTAACCTTCTTCATCTTACTGAAGTGGATATAACGCCATAACAGCATTGCATTTGGAAGAATTCCACCTTCTTATATTTAGGTATAAAGTCGATATTCTTGTATACACAGACTTAGCATTAGATATTGAGTTTCTTCAAATCATTTTCTTCACTTATTTAAGTTAATTAACCTTCTTTATCTTACTGAAGTGGATATAAAGCCATAACGGCAGTGCATTTGGAAGAATTCCACCTTCTTATATTTAGGTATAAAGTCGATATTCTTGTATATACACATTTAGCAATCGATATTGAGTTTCTTCAAATCATTTTCTTCACTTATTTAAGTTAATTAACCTTCTTTATCTTACTGAAGTGGATATAAAGCCATAACGGCAGTGCATTTGGAAGAATTCCACCTTCTTATGTTTATATTCTTGTAT
>NW_026090773.1:0-23850 GCF_024586455.1 Bactrocera neohumeralis
GCACATCTAAGACACTGGAGACGTGTCTTCCGTCTATCACAACATGATCGATCTGGTTGGTAGTTTTTCGATCCGGAGACAGCCAGGTAGCTTGATGAATCTTCTTATGCTGGAATCTAGTACTACAGATAACCATATTTCGGGCCCCGGCGAAGTCAATCAGCCTCAACCCATTTGGGGATGTTTCGGCGTGGAGGCTGAATTTACCGACCGTAGTGCCAAATATACCTTCTTTGCCCACCCTGGCGTTAAAGTCGCCAAGCACGATTTTGACATCGTGGCGGGGGCAGTTTCATAAGCGCGCTCCAAGCGCTCATAGAAGGCATCTTTGGTCACATCGTCCTTCTCTTCCGTCGGGGCGTGGGCGCAAATCAGCGATATGTTGAAGAACCTCGCTTTGATGCGGATTGTGGCTAGACGTTCATTCACCGCAGTGAATGATAGTACTCGGCGACGGAGTCTCTCTCCCACCACGAATCCTACACCAAACTTGCGCTCCTTTATATGGCCACTGTAGTAAATGTCACAAGGACCTACTCGTCTCTGTCCTTGTCCCGTCCATCGCATTTCTTGGACGGCGGTGATGTCAGCCTTTGTCTTTACGAGGACATCAACCAGCTGGGCAGCGGCACCTTCCCAATTAAGGGACCGGACATTCCAGGTGCATGCCCTCAATTCGTAGTCCTTATTTCGTTTGCCATGGTCGTCATCAAAAGGGGGGTCTCTCATCCGAGGCTGGTTGTAGCTCTTCACTGGGGTGTTTTTTACGTGGCGGGTCCCAAACCCAGCGCACAACCCTTGTAGGGAATGTTTCGCCTTCTCACTTTAGCTCGCCTTCGAACGGATGTTCTTAGGCTACCCAGAGGATACTTGGTCAAAGACCGGAAGTAGTGAGCTGCTTGAGCCATGTGTAAAAGAATCGTTTCTGGCCACTCCCACGTGAATGGCGATCAGAGAACTTTCCTCACTTGCGTGAACTTCTACACATGACTCCATCCTCCAAGAAGGGAAGAAATATCGTTCTTAATAATTAAATAATATTATGTATAGAGAACGAAAATTCTTTTCACGATACAAAAGCAAAAACATAAAAAGCAACTGTATTGCAACATAACACACATAAGAAACCAAACGTCAGTGCGCCAATTAATTGGACTGAAAGAAGAGAATATAAGAAAATCCATATTTATTATATATAATAAAAATTCTCAAAGAGAAATAAGCAAATATATGGATAAAATGGTATATGGGGGTACCAGAATAATATAAAGCAATCAATAAATATTAAAGCTTCATAAAAAAACGTCCGAAAAAATATATAAAAAAGTAAATGTGTTGTCTGTGTTGTATATAAAGATGTCTTTTTTATATTTTGTGTATTGTGTAATTTTCAAATAAGAAAATATCATTTAAAATTTTATATAATATAAAACATATTATATAAAAAAAATATAATAACATTATTCTGGTTGACTACCTGCCAGTAGTTATATGCTTGTCTCAAAGATTAAGCCATGCATGTCTAAGTACAAATAAATTAAAAGTGAAACCACAAAAGGCTCATTATATCAGTTATGGTTCCATAGATCGTTAACAGTTACTTGGATAACTGTGGTAATTCTAGAGCTAATACATGCAAAATAAACACGGATCTTTTGGAACGTGTGCTTTTATTAGGCTAAAACAAAGCGATCGTAAGATCGTTATATTGGTTGAACTCTAGAAAACTTGCAGATCGTATGGTCTCGTACCGACGACAGATCTTTCAAATGTCTGCCCTATCAACTTTTGATGGTAGTATCTAGGACTACCATAGTTGCAACGGGTAAAGGGGAATCAGGGTTCGATTCCGGAGAGGGAGCCTGAGAAACGGCTACCACATCTAAGGAAGGCAGCAGGCGCGTAAATTACCCACTGCCAGTTCGGGGAGGTAGTGACGAAAAATAACAATACAGGATTCATATCTGAGGCCCTGTAATTGGAATGAGTACACTTTAAGTCCTTTAACAAGGACCTATTGGAGGGCAAGTCTGGTGCCAGCAGTCGCAGTAATTCCAGCTCCAATAGCGTATATTAAAGTTGTTGCGATTAAAACGTTCGTAGTTGAATTTGTGCTTCATACGGGTAGTACAACTATAATTGTGGTATGTACATTACCTTATGTATGTAAGCGTATAACCGGTGGAGTTCTTATATATAATTAATGCAATGTATTTTTTATATATTCCTCCTATTTAAACCTGCTTCAGTGCTCTTCATCGAGTGTTGTTGTGGACCGGTACAATTACTTTGAACAAACTAGGGTGCTTAAAGTAAGCTCCAAATGCCTGAATATTTTGTGCATGGAATAATGAAATAAGACATCTGTTCTACTTTCATTGGTTTTTAGATCAAGAGGTAATGATTAATAGAAGCAGTTTGGGGGCATTAGTATTACGACGCGAGAGGTGAAATTCTTGGACCGTCGTAAGACTAACTTAAGCGAAAGCGTTTGCCAAAGATGTTTTCATTAATCAAGAACGAGAGTTAGAGGTTCGAAGGCGATCAGATGCCAGCTAGCAATTGGGTGTAGCTACTACTATGGCTCTCTCAGTCGCTTCCCGGGAAAAAAAAGCCTTTGGGCTCCGGGAGAAGTATGGTTGCAAAGCTGAAACTTAAAGGAATTGACGGAAGTTCACCACCAGGAGTGGAGCCTGCGGCTTAATTTGACTCAACAGGGGAAAACTTACCAGGTCCGAACATAAGCGTGTAAGACAGATTGATATCTCTTTCTCGAATCTATGGGTGGTGGTGCATGGCCGTTCTTAGTTCGTGGAGTGATTTGTTTGGTTAATTCCGATAACGAACGAGACTCAAATATATTAAATAGATGCTTTCAGGATTATGGTGTTGAAGCTTTTATAGCCTTCATTCATGCGTTCATCTTGAATGGACAAGTGTTTGAATGTGTTTATATAAGTGGAGTCGTACCTGTTGGCTTGTCCCATTATAAGGACACAAGCTTCTTAAATGGACAAATTGCGTCTAGCAGTAACGAGATTGAGCAATAACAGGTCTGTGATGCCCTTAGATGTCCTGGGCTGCACGCGCGCTACAATGAAAGTATCAACGTGTATTTCCTAGACCGAAAGGTCCGGGTAAACCGCTGAACCACTTTCATGCGTGGGATTGTGAACTGAAACTGTTCACATGAACTTGGAATTTCCAGTAAGTGTGAGTCATTAACTCGCATTGATTACGTCCCTGCCCTTTGTACACACCGCCCGTCGCTACTACCGATTGAATTATTTAGTGAGGTCTCCGGACGTGATCACTGTGACGCCTTGTGTTTCACGGTTGTTTCGCAAAAGTTGACCGAACTTGATTATTTAGAGGAAGTAAAAGTCGTAACAAGGTTTCCGTAAGTGAACCTGCGGAAGGATCATTATTGTGTTCCTATCCGAAAAAAAATATTAAAAAAACGGAAAAAAAGAATAAAAAAAAATTCTTTTTGTTCTTTTCATTCAATATGTTTTGAATTATTGATAATTATTATTTAAATCGATATGGGTATATCAATAATTTGTATAAAACATATTTGAGTGTTTTTCTTTTTTTTTATTCCTTGTAATGCATTATGAGCAGTATATTTATTACATATATCGTGAATATCGCATACATTGTATTTGAACGCTAAAAAACCTTTAAACATATATAGCTGTACTTATTATTTATAAAAAATTTATAAGAAGTTACATGATCTTTTTATAGAAAATATATAAATGTTAAGTTAATTTGTTCACACTAACGTGTAATTCCTTTTTTATGGTATTTTCTATTTGTGATTAAGTATATGTTATATACATATATTGTGGTTTATTTTCATTCAAGAAATACTGGAAAATGCACAAAGAAGAGAATAACTAAAAATGGTATTACTGTTTTTGTTGACCTAAGAAGAAAAGAACTTAAGGCGCAGCTTGCAAATGTTTTGGTTTAAAATTACAATTTATTGAAAGATGTGTTGTGAAATTTTATTTTAAAAATTTTGTTATAAAAATATTATTATTATTCTTTCAATAAATTAAAAACTCTTGACTTTGAATCAAAAAATTCAAAAAATTTTTACTCTAAGCGGTGGATCGCTCGGCTCATGGGTCGATGAAGAACGCAGCAAAATGTGCGTCATCGTGTGAACTGCAGGACACATGAACATCGACATTTTGAACGCATATTGCGGTCTATGCTGTTATGTACTTTAATTAATTCTAAAGTGCTGCTTGGACTACATATGGTTGAGGGTTGTAAGACTATGCAAAATTAGTTACTTATTATTTAAAAGAACTTAAGGCATATGGTATATTATTGGATTGTATTTTTAATCTATAATAGTAATAGCATAAAGAGAAATATATACAATATATTCTTGATTACCTCATTGTTGAACGAAATTTTGTAATAAATGAGAATCTTAGTATTCCCAAAATAAAGAAAATTTCAATATTATTTAAAATATATTTAAAAAAATATGGCTAAATGGGCCTTAGTCGCCTGCCCCACACCACGCCTACACACATCGCTAACACGCTACACTCACCACATTCACTTCCACATCACCACACCACAGTCCACATCAATACAACCCACAGGTGAGAGCATCTCACATCCACACAAGCACATACACACCACACTCGATTACACGCGCGGGATACCAGCCAACAAAAGGGATCGTCCCCGCAGCATAGCAGTTCAGTTTCGAATCTACTATCGAGCCCGTATATCGCCAGTTTCGATCGCCGTCCTTTAGTGATCCAGACAGTTGCGTGTCATTATTACTTGTGAACCCTTTCTTCGATTTCTGAGCCGAGTGAATAAAACAGTGAACAAAACAGTGGCGGGCCAGCATTTAAGCGTGTGAATCCTTTATATTCTAATTTTTATAAACTATAATCCGAGGGATTAAAATATTTGCGCGTCAGCACAAGGCTGGTGCAAGATATTCTATATAAATCCGATTAACATATAGTTTTAAGTAGTGGACAATCCTTTGTCGTGCCTAAGCTCTTTTGAAATAAATTCTAACGCAAAGAAGAATATAAGCCCGAGCGTTTCTACTCCCAAACAAGGTGAACGTTGCAAAATTTAATGGTAAGTGCAAGGGTGCAATAACTATGGTCCTTCGAGCCGTAAAGAAAGGCACTATTGAGAAAAAACATTAAAAAATCCAAACAGTGAAAGTTGATATATATTTTGCGGTGACCACAAAAACGAAAAACATTATATACATACCGACATATGTATGTATGTATGTGAAGCATAAAGTGCAGTTGCAGTAAAAGTATAACTAGTACACCGCTTCAAAAGCGGGCCAACAGAGCAGTTACCAAAACCAAAAAACAAAAAAACAAAAAAAAACTGTTTACAAAAGCAAATAAAAGAACAAACAAAAACCTGAGTGCAATTACCAAAACAACAAAACAAAACCCATATATATATTCACAAATAAAGTGATAAAAATATTATAAACATTGAAGATTGAGTGGCAAAAGCCGAAAGTTAAAAGGAAACAAACAAAAAATGAAATCCCTTCAAACACCGGGCGCGAAAAATAAAAGTGGCAACAGTATCAAAACGGGCGCTTTTAATGATAGTGCAATTATCGGGCGCGAAAACCACAAAAATTAATTTAAACAAAAAGAACAAAATTTAATAATAAACAATGAATAAATAACATAAAAAAAGGCCCTTAGCCCCTTGAAGCGGCTCAAAGTGAGTTGTATCGACTCCACTTCTTATTTAAAAAATTTTTATTTTCATATATGTATGTTGGTAACTGGTACAGTTTATTTTCATAAAAACTGTATTCAAGTCGGGTTAACCTTTTAAGGAAACGGTTGCCGCCAAACTGTTTCAACTTACGGTTAATTTCCCGGAAACCGAAAAACAGTTTGGTACGCTATATATATGTATACATGTATTTACCTCCAATATATGTATGAACAGTATATAATATAATATATAATTATATGTATACTGGCATATATACATATCTAAGAAAAATGGTCCTATTTACGCTTACCCTTGTGTATCCAAACACACAAATTTGAAAAAAAAAACAAAAAATTCAAATATACACTTGACCCCATTTTCCGGCAATACCCCTTATACTCCAAAAGTATAAGCAGGATTGCGCAAATAGTAAGCTTGGACAAATTCGATCAGTAAAGGAAAAATAGAAATAATAGAATACAACATACATATATGCAAATTCTTATATTCATATTTTATATTTAATTATACATATATTGACATATAAGTACCAACCAATGTTGGAAAACAACATACACACATACTTATGTATGTATAAATATTATAATAAATATCAATTTCTACAAAATTGCACATATTCCAATGTGTACTTAGAGTGCATACCTGCATCTTACCAATTTTTTTCTCCCGCGTCATTCGTATTGTAAAATCATACATACAGAAACACGGTATGCAGTTTGCCTTTGACTTCCTTCGTTTAAACTAAAACTATTTTAAACTTTCGGGATTTAATTTCAAAATTTAATCAAACTAAACAGAGCGCTAATTGCAATTACAAATATTTTAATTTAACCCCCAAAACATATACGGTCAAATCAAAAAAAAAAAATAATAATAATAAAAGACAAAACCAGCACATACTTTACATACGTGTTGGTATCTCTAATTGTTCTCACATATATCCAAAGATCAAATCGGCATATTTCAAGCAATACCTCTTGTTCTTGCTAAAGCACAAGCAAGCAGGATTGCAAACAGAAAAAAATCTTTTTATATACAAAGGTCATTAACCCTTTCCTCTTTCCTTATTATCGCCCGTATACGCAAGTATAAACTAACGAGTGCGAAGCAATAAATAAAATAGAAAGAAAAGAAGAACAGACTAATAGCACACTAACTATTAGGAATAAGGAAATCGAAACACTCGTTCGATAGTTGGTACATTGCGTATACAACAAAAATTCAAGATTAAGGAAAACGAAATACTTGTTCGTTGTTCAATACGTTTTGTATACAACACACATACAAACCCTTTATCTTAAAGATTCAAACGTATTTATTGTTACCAGAAATTCTGAAAATCATATAAATTACCCATGAATATTTGAGTTTGTAAATTTTAAATGGGCAAAAGTAAATTTTCTATACGATTTCGGGTTGGTGAGGACAACGTGGCACGGAACATTTATAACAAATCTGCACAAATTTGCTCAAATTGACATATACTGAAATAGTACTTATATGAAAATGATTACATGTATGACTTTATAAGTTAGTACTTATATGAAAATTTTTATTAGTGAAAACTAGTTAATATATGTTATATCTTTATATATTTCATTATACTTTTATTAAATATGCTTTTCTACTAGTATGAAATTTTTCATTTAGTATTTGTATGAAAATTTTTATTTATATAAGTATTTCAGTAAATAATTTGTATACGTAAATTTGTGGGTTTTTTATTCCTGGTACCTGGCTACAGTTGGTTTAAATAGACAAATTTTGTTATATTGAAACAATATGACGAAATTTAAAATTCTATACTTAACAAGTAGCATATGAAAGAATATTTTAACTTTCTTTAAACTATTCTTATTACACATAAAAATATATGCGCTAATGGAATTGTATTAAATTGAGTGAAATATTTATATTATTACGCTCAAAAAAATACTTTCATATCATATATTTATTATTGAAAAATAAATATAATTGAATTTGAAATTTATAATTTCAAATCAAAGAAAAAATGTATATATTCTTAAAAAATGATATATGCACATTATGCATTGAAATAAAGTAAAATGTATAAAAAATGATATTATTTGAAAGTTTAGCTAATATGGGAAGAAATATCGTTCTTAATAATTAATTTAGAAAAAGCGATTATATGCCAGTCGTTTCTTCTTCTCTTTTTATACCAATTGGATATTCCAAGCGAAGTCAGTCCTTAACTTGGTCCTTCCAAATGGAATTTATATATCAAAAAAAAATTAATGCGTCGAAAAAGTGTTTTCGTCCATCCGGACAACATGAAGCCAGCGTACAATTTCGTTGAACAAAACGATATTTAAGAAAATTCAGAATGCATATTTGGCTCGCGCAAAGGACCATAAACTAGAATATTCTCTCGAAAACTCTAAACGTCGACTCATCCGTTGTTACATAAAAGCTGAAATCATACAAAAAAAAATAGAGTTTGGTTTTTGTTTCGAGAGAGGATCCGATAAAATATTATGACATGTTTGTTTAATCTGGTTCCAAGATAGACGAAATTAATGAAAAATAAATGCCAATCAATAAATGACTGTTTTAAATTAGCCTGGAGAAAAAATATATAATTCAATACGCCAACAGCTTTACATTATAGAAAATGCGGCTCGAACTATTTTTCCAAAAAGGGAAAAAGTTATCGACGTTTGGTATGGAGAGGTCCTTGAAAATAATAATAGTTTAATTTCTATTAGTTTCATTATTACATATTTTCGTCTGTCGAAAAGCTTTATATGTGTGTTTTATACGTCTTTTCCAAGGTTTTTTGCATGGTGAATATGAAATCAGTTTGTTGACGGTGTTTTAATCTTTAAAATGAAAATCTTATATGCGATTAGATTATGTGAAAATTTTAAAATTATTTACTTAAATTCCAAGTTTATACTTTCGTCCGACCAAATTATCTTTATGTTCTTCGCCGCCGTGTTTAAATTCGGAAAAAACTTCTTCATTGTCGGGTTATTGAAAAACGTCTGCTCCATCGTATCGATTGGGGAATCGGGTTCTCCATATTTCCTGGTGTTGTGCGTTCAAGCCATTCAGCAGGCTGGAGAAGTGTTCCTCCATAAAAAATTTATGGGCATCATGAATCAACGCTCCGGTCTTGAAACCTTCCGAATTATTTGTATAAAAGCCTTTCTTATTCGTACTCACGCATTTAAAATTTACAAAATCGTAACGTTTTTTCTGCGACAATGTTAAGTTGTTAAAGAAAACCAATTTTGTTGCAAAATAATTAAAAGCATGCAATAAATAATTAACTGTCTGTTTAAATAAATTCCTTGTGTTTGGTATTACGAATTTAGCTGCAAAAAAAATATATAAAAAAAACGCAATATATTATCTTCCGTATCATAAAATAATATAAAGCTTGATGAAATGGAATAGTATTATGTCAATCATCAACCCATTTATAAAATAAATGCCAAATAAAATACGTTAAAGTAATATAAAATATTTTTACATCAAATATCTTTGGAACATCGTTTTTCTTCCGTCGGGGCGTGAAACAAAATGCGGATCATGGCTAACTTCAATGAGTGAATTCGGCGAAAGTTTACTTGGATACCAAAATGCGCTCCTTATATAACTAAAAATGTATGCGCTTTAATGGTTCTGTTTGTCCCGTCCATCGCATTTCTTATTATGATGTAACATCAGCATTAAAAAACAATAAATGACATTCCAGGTGCATGCCCTCAATTCGTAAATTTCGTTTGCCAAATCAAAAGGGGGGTCAGTAAAGGCTGGTTGTAGCTCTTACTGGGGGTGTTTTTACGTGGCGGGTCCCAAACCCAGCGCACAACCCTTGATAACCAAACGACTCCATCCTCCAAGAAGGGAAGAAATATCGTTCTTAATAATTAAATAATATTATGTATAGAGAACGAAAATTCTTTTCACGATACAAAAGCAAAAACATAAAAAGCAACTGTATTGCAACAAAACACACATAAGAAACCAAACGTCAGTGCGCCAATTAATTGGACTGAAAGAAGAGAATATAAGAAAATCCATATTTATTATATATAATAAAAATTCTCAAAGAGAAATAAGCAAATATATGGATAAAATGGTATATGGGGGTACCAGAATAATATAAAGCAATCAATAAATATTAAAGCTTCATAAAAAAACGTCCGAAAAAATATATAAAAAAGTAAATGTGTTGTCTGTGTTGTATATAAAGATGTCTTTTTTTATATTTTGTGTATTGTGTAATTTTCAAATAAGAAAATATCATTTAAAATTTTATATAATATAAAACATATTATATAAAAAAAATATAATAACATTATTCTGGTTGACTACCTGCCAGTAGTTATATGCTTGTCTCAAAGATTAAGCCATGCATGTCTAAGTACAAATAAATTAAAAGTGAAACCACAAAAGGCTCATTATATCAGTTATGGTTCCATAGATCGTTAACAGTTACTTGGATAACTGTGGTAATTCTAGAGCTAATACATGCAAAATAAACACGGACCTTTTGGAACGTGTGCTTTTATTAGGCTAAAACAAAGCGATCGTAAGATCGTTATATTGGTTGAACTCTAGAAAACTTGCAGATCGTATGGTCTCGTACCGACGACAGATCTTTCAAATGTCTGCCCTATCAACTTTTGATGGTAGTATCTAGGACTACCATAGTTGCAACGGGTAAAGGGGAATCAGGGTTCGATTCCGGAGAGGGAGCCTGAGAAACGGCTACCACATCTAAGGAAGGCAGCAGGCGCGTAAATTACCCACTGCCAGTTCGGGGAGGTAGTGACGAAAAATAACAATACAGGATTCATATCTGAGGCCCTGTAATTGGAATGAGTACACTTTAAGTCCTTTAACAAGGACCTATTGGAGGGCAAGTCTGGTGCCAGCAGCCGCAGTAATTCCAGCTCCAATAGCGTATATTAAAGTTGTTGCGATTAAAACGTTCGTAGTTGAATTTGTGCTTCATACGGGTAGTACAACTATAATTGTGGTATGTACATTACCTTATGTATGTAAGCGTATAACCGGTGGAGTTCTTATATATAATTAATGCAATGTATTTTTTATATATTCCTCCTATTTAAACCTGCTTCAGTGCTCTTCATCGAGTGTTGTTGTGGACCGGTACAATTACTTTGAACAAACTAGGGTGCTTAAAGTAAGCTCCAAATGCCTGAATATTTTGTGCATGGAATAATGAAATAAGACATCTGTTCTACTTTCATTGGTTTTTAGATCAAGAGGTAATGATTAATAGAAGCAGTTTGGGGGCATTAGTATTACGACGCGAGAGGTGAAATTCTTGGACCGTCGTAAGACTAACTTAAGCGAAAGCGTTTGCCAAAGATGTTTTCATTAATCAAGAACGAGAGTTAGAGGTTCGAAGGCGATCAGATGCCAGCTAGCAATTGGGTGTAGCTACTACTATGGCTCTCTCAGTCGCTTCCCGGGAAAAAAAAGCCTTTGGGCTCCGGGAGAAGTATGGTTGCAAAGCTGAAACTTAAAGGAATTGACGGAAGTTCACCACCAGGAGTGGAGCCTGCGGCTTAATTTGACTCAACAGGGGAAAACTTACCAGGTCCGAACATAAGCGTGTAAGACAGATTGATATCTCTTTCTCGAATCTATGGGTGGTGGTGCATGGCCGTTCTTAGTTCGTGGAGTGATTTGTTTGGTTAATTCCGATAACGAACGAGACTCAAATATATTAAATAGATGCTTTCAGGATTATGGTGTTGAAGCTTTTATAGCCTTCATTCATGCGTTCATCTTGAATGGACAAGTGTTTGAATGTGTTTATATAAGTGGAGTCGTACCTGTTGGCTTGTCCCATTATAAGGACACAAGCTTCTTAAATGGACAAATTGCGTCTAGCAGTAACGAGATTGAGCAATAACAGGTCTGTGATGCCCTTAGATGTCCTGGGCTGCACGCGCGCTACAATGAAAGTATCAACGTGTATTTCCTAGACCGAAAGGTCCGGGTAAACCGCTGAACCACTTTCATGCGTGGGATTGTGAACTGAAACTGTTCACATGAACTTGGAATTTCCAGTAAGTGTGAGTCATTAACTCGCATTGATTACGTCCCTGCCCTTTGTACACACCGCCCGTCGCTACTACCGATTGAATTATTTAGTGAGGTCTCCGGACGTGATCACTGTGACGCCTTGTGTTTCACGGTTGTTTCGCAAAAGTTGACCGAACTTGGATTATTTAGAGGAAGTAAAAGTCGTAACAAGGTTTCCGTAAGTGAACCTGCGGAAGGATCATTATTGTGTTCCTATCCGAAAAAAAATATTAAAAAAACGGAAAAAAAGAATAAAAAAAAATTCTTTTTGTTCTTTTCATTCAATATGTTTTGAATTATTGATAATTATTATTTAAATCGATATGGGTATATCAATAATTTGTATAAAACATATTTGAGTGTTTTTCTTTTTTTTTATTCCTTGTAATGCATTATGAGCAGTATATTTATTACATATATCGTGAATATCGCATACATTGTATTTGAACGCTAAAAAACCTTTAAACATATATAGCTGTACTTATTATTTATAAAAAATTTATAAGAAGTTACATGATCTTTTTATAGAAAATATATAAATGTTAAGTTAATTTGTTCACACTAACGTGTAATTCCTTTTTTATGGTATTTTCTATTTGTGATTAAGTATATGTTATATACATATATTGTGGTTTATTTTCATTCAAGAAATACTGGAAAATGCACAAAGAAGAGAATAACTAAAAATGGTATTACTGTTTTTGTTGACCTAAGAAGAAAAGAACTTAAGGCGCAGCTTGCAAATGTTTTGGTTTAAAATTACAATTTATTGAAAGATGTGTTGTGAAATTTTATTTTAAAAATTTTGTTATAAAAATATTATTATTATTCTTTCAATAAATTAAAAACTCTTGACTTTGAATCAAAAAATTCAAAAAATTTTTACTCTAAGCGGTGGATCGCTCGGCTCATGGGTCGATGAAGAACGCAGCAAAATGTGCGTCATCGTGTGAACTGCAGGACACATGAACATCGACATTTTGAACGCATATTGCGGTCTATGCTGTTATGTACTTTAATTAATTCTAAAGTGCTGCTTGGACTACATATGGTTGAGGGTTGTAAGACTATGCAAAATTAGTTACTTATTATTTAAAAGAACTTAAGGCATATGGTATATTATTGGATTGTATTTTTAATCTATAATAGTAATAGCATAAAGAGAAATATATACAATATATTCTTGATTACCTCATTGTTGAACGAAATTTTGTAATAAATGAGAATCTTAGTATTCCCAAAATAAAGAAAATTTCAATATTATTTAAAATATATTTAAAAAAATATGGCTAAATGGGCCTTAGTCGCCTGCCCCACACCACGCCTACACACATCGCTAACACGCTACACTCACCACATTCACTTCCACATCACCACACCACAGTCCACATCAATACAACCCACAGGTGAGAGCATCTCACATCCACACAAGCACATACACACCACACTCGATTACACGCGCGGGATACCAGCCAACAAAAGGGATCGTCCCCGCAGCATAGCAGTTCAGTTTCGAATCTACTATCGAGCCCGTATATCGCCAGTTTCGATCGCCGTCCTTTAGTGATCCAGACAGTTGCGTGTCATTATTACTTGTGAACCCTTTCTTCGATTTCTGAGCCGAGTGAATAAAACAGTGAACAAAACAGTGGCGGGCCAGCATTTAAGCGTGTGAATCCTTTATATTCTAATTTTTATAAACTATAATCCGAGGGATTAAAATATTTGCGCGTCAGCACAAGGCTGGTGCAAGATATTCTATATAAATCCGATTAACATATAGTTTTAAGTAGTGGACAATCCTTTGTCGTGCCTAAGCTCTTTTGAAATAAATTCTAACGCAAAGAAGAATATAAGCCCGAGCGTTTCTACTCCCAAACAAGGTGAACGTTGCAAAATTTAATGGTAAGTGCAAGGGTGCAATAACTATGGTCCTTCGAGCCGTAAAGAAAGGCACTATTGAGAAAAAACATTAAAAAATCCAAACAGTGAAAGTTGATATATATTTTGCGGTGACCACAAAAACGAAAAACATTATATACATACCGACATATGTATGTATGTATGTGAAGCATAAAGTGCAGTTGCAGTAAAAGTATAACTAGTACACCGCTTCAAAAGCGGGCCAACAGAGCAGTTACCAAAACCAAAAAACAAAAAAACAAAAAAAAACTGTTTACAAAAGCAAATAAAAGAACAAACAAAAACCTGAGTGCAATTACCAAAACAACAAAACAAAACCCATATATATATTCACAAATAAAGTGATAAAAATATTATAAACATTGAAGATTGAGTGGCAAAAGCCGAAAGTTAAAAGGAAACAAACAAAAAATGAAATCCCTTCAAACACCGGGCGCGAAAAATAAAAGTGGCAACAGTATCAAAACGGGCGCTTTTAATGATAGTGCAATTATCGGGCGCGAAAACCACAAAAATTAATTTAAACAAAAAGAACAAAATTTAATAATAAACAATGAATAAATAACATAAAAAAAGGCCCTTAGCCCCTTGAAGCGGCTCAAAGTGAGTTGTATCGACTCCACTTCTTATTTAAAAAATTTTTATTTTCATATATGTATGTTGGTAACTGGTACAGTTTATTTTCATAAAAACTGTATTCAAGTCGGGTTAACCTTTCTAGGAAACGGTTGCCGCCAAACTGTTTCAACTTACGGTTAATTTCCCGGAAACCGAAAAACAGTTTGGTACGCTATATATATGTATACATGTATTTACCTCCAATATATGTATGAACAGTATATAATATAATATATAATTATATGTATACTGGCATATACATATCTAAGAAAAATGGTCCTATTTACGCTTACCCTTGTGTATCCAAACACACAAATTTGAAAAAAAAAAACAAAAAATTCAAATATACACTTGACCCCATTTTCCGGCAATACCCCTTATACTCCAAAAGTATAAGCAGGATTGCGCAAATAGTAAGCTTGGACAAATTCGATCAGTAAAGGAAAAATAGAAATAATAGAATACAACATACATATATGCAAATTCTTATATTCATATTTTATATTTAATTATACATATATTGACATATAAGTACCAACCAATGTTGGAAAACAACATACACACATACTTATGTATGTATAAATATTATAATAAATATCAATTTCTACAAAATTGCACATATTCCAATGTGTACTTAGAGTGCATACCTGCATCTTACCAATTTTTTTCTCCCGCGTCATTCGTATTGTAAAATCATACATACAGAAACACGGTATGCAGTTTGCCTTTGACTTCCTTCGTTTAAACTAAAACTATTTTAAACTTTCGGGATTTAATTTCAAAATTTAATCAAACTAAACAGAGCGCTAATTGCAATTACAAATATTTTAATTTAACCCACAAAACATATACGGTCAAATCAAAAAAAAAAAAATAATAATAATAAAAGACAAAACCAGCACATACTTTACATACGTGTTGGTATCTCTAATTGTTCTCACATATATCCAAAGATCAAATCGGCATATTTCAAGCAATACCTCTTGTTCTTGCTAAAGCACAAGCAAGCAGGATTGCAAACAGAAAAAAATCTTTTTATATACAAAGGTCATTAACCCTTTCCTCTTTCCTTATTATCGCCCGTATACGCAAGTATAAACTAACGAGTGCGAAGCAATAAATAAAATAGAAAGAAAAGAAGAACAGACTAATAGCACACTAACTATTAGGAATAAGGAAATCGAAACACTCGTTCGATAGTTGGTACATTGCGTATACAACAAAAATTCAAGATTAAGGAAAACGAAATACTTGTTCGTTGTTCAATACGTTTTGTATACAACACACATACAAACCCTTTATCTTAAAGATTCAAACGTATTTATTGTTACCAGAAATTCTGAAAATCATATAAATTACCCATGAATATTTGAGTTTGTAAATTTTAAATGGGCAAAAGTAAATTTTCTATACGATTTCGGGTTGGTGAGGACAACGTGGCACGGAACATTTATAACAAATCTGCACAAATTTGCTCAAATTGACATATACTGAAATAGTACTTATATGAAAATGATTACATGTATGACTTTATAAGTTAGTACTTATATGAAAATTTTTATTAGTGAAAACTAGTTAATATATGTTATATCTTTATATATTTCATTATACTTTTATTAAATATGCTTTTCTACTAGTATGAAATTTTTCATTTAGTATTTGTATGAAAATTTTTATTTATATAAGTATTTCAGTAAATAATTTGTATACGTAAATTTGTGGGTTTTTTATTCCTGGTACCTGGCTACAGTTGGTTTAAATAGACAAATTTTGTTATATTGAAACAATATGACGAAATTTAAAATTCTATACTTAACAAGTAGCATATGAAAGAATATTTTAACTTTCTTTAAACTATTCTTATTACACATAAAAATATATGCGCTAATGGAATTGTATTAAATTGAGTGAAATATTTATATTATTACGCTCAAAAAAATACTTTCATATCATATATTTATTATTGAAAAATAAATATAATTGAATTTGAAATTTATAATTTCAAATCAAAGAAAAAATGTATATATTCTTAAAAAATGATATATGCACATTATGCATTGAAATAAAGTAAAATGTATAAAAAATGATATTATTTGAAAGTTTAGCTAATATGGGAAGAAATATCGTTCTTAATAATTAAATAATATTATGTATAGAGAACGAAAATTCATTTCACGATACAAAAGCAAAAACATAAAAAGCAACTGTATTGCAACATAACACACATAAGAAACCAAACGTCAGTGCGCCAATTAATTGGACTGAAAGAAGAGAATATAAGAAAATCCATATTTATTATATATAATAAAAATTCTCAAAGAGAAATAAGCAAATATATGGATAAAATGGTATATGGGGGTACCAGAATAATATAAAGCAATCAATAAATATTAAAGCTTCATAAAAAAACGTCCGAAAAAATATATAAAAAAGTAAATGTGTTGTCTGTGTTGTATATAAAGATGTCTTTTTTATATTTTGTGTATTGTGTAATTTTCAAATAAGAAAATATCATTTAAAATTTTATATAATATAAAACATATTATATAAAAAAAATATAATAACATTATTCTGGTTGACTACCTGCCAGTAGTTATATGCTTGTCTCAAAGATTAAGCCATGCATGTCTAAGTACAAATAAATTAAAAGTGAAACCACAAAAGGCTCATTATATCAGTTATGGTTCCATAGATCGTTAACAGTTACTTGGATAACTGTGGTAATTCTAGAGCTAATACATGCAAAATAAACACGGACCTTTTGGAACGTGTGCTTTTATTAGGCTAAAACAAAGCGATCGTAAGATCGTTATATTGGTTGAACTCTAGAAAACTTGCAGATCGTATGGTCTCGTACCGACGACAGATCTTTCAAATGTCTGCCCTATCAACTTTTGATGGTAGTATCTAGGACTACCATAGTTGCAACGGGTAAAGGGGAATCAGGGTTCGATTCCGGAGAGGGAGCCTGAGAAACGGCTACCACATCTAAGGAAGGCAGCAGGCGCGTAAATTACCCACTGCCAGTTCGGGGAGGTAGTGACGAAAAATAACAATACAGGATTCATATCTGAGGCCCTGTAATTGGAATGAGTACACTTTAAGTCCTTTAACAAGGACCTATTGGAGGGCAAGTCTGGTGCCAGCAGCCGCAGTAATTCCAGCTCCAATAGCGTATATTAAAGTTGTTGCGATTAAAACGTTCGTAGTTGAATTTGTGCTTCATACGGGTAGTACAACTATAATTGTGGTATGTACATTACCTTATGTATGTAAGCGTATAACCGGTGGAGTTCTTATATATAATTAATGCAATGTATTTTTTATATATTCCTCCTATTTAAACCTGCTTCAGTGCTCTTCATCGAGTGTTGTTGTGGACCGGTACAATTACTTTGAACAAACTAGGGTGCTTAAAGTAAGCTCCAAATGCCTGAATATTTTGTGCATGGAATAATGAAATAAGACATCTGTTCTACTTTCATTGGTTTTTAGATCAAGAGGTAATGATTAATAGAAGCAGTTTGGGGGCATTAGTATTACGACGCGAGAGGTGAAATTCTTGGACCGTCGTAAGACTAACTTAAGCGAAAGCGTTTGCCAAAGATGTTTTCATTAATCAAGAACGAGAGTTAGAGGTTCGAAGGCGATCAGATGCCAGCTAGCAATGTAGCTATTGGGTGTAGCTACTACTATGGCTCTCTCAGTCGCTTCCCGGGAAAAAAAAGCCTTTGGGCTCCGGGAGAAGTATGGTTGCAAAGCTGAAACTTAAAGGAATTGACGGAAGTTCACCACCAGGAGTGGAGCCTGCGGCTTAATTTGACTCAACAGGGGAAAACTTACCAGGTCCGAACATAAGCGTGTAAGACAGATTGATATCTCTTTCTCGAATCTATGGGTGGTGGTGCATGGCCGTTCTTAGTTCGTGGAGTGATTTGTTTGGTTAATTCCGATAACGAACGAGACTCAAATATATTAAATAGATGCTTTCAGGATTATGGTGTTGAAGCTTTTATAGCCTTCATTCATGCGTTCATCTTGAATGGACAAGTGTTTGAATGTGTTTATATAAGTGGAGTCGTACCTGTTGGTTTGTCCCATTATAAGGACACAAGCTTCTTAAATGGACAAATTGCGTCTAGCAGTAACGAGATTGAGCAATAACAGGTCTGTGATGCCCTTAGATGTCCTGGGCTGCACGCGCGCTACAATGAAAGTATCAACGTGTATTTCCTAGACCGAAAGGTCCGGGTAAACCGCTGAACCACTTTCATGCGTGGGATTGTGAACTGAAACTGTTCACATGAACTTGGAATTTCCAGTAAGTGTGAGTCATTAACTCGCATTGATTACGTCCCTGCCCTTTGTACACACCGCCCGTCGCTACTACCGATTGAATTATTTAGTGAGGTCTCCGGACGTGATCACTGTGACGCCTTGTGTTTCACGGTTGTTTCGCAAAAGTTGACCGAACTTGATTATTTAGAGGAAGTAAAAGTCGTAACAAGGTTTCCGTAAGTGAACCTGCGGAAGGATCATTATTGTGTTCCTATCCGAAAAAAAATATTAAAAAAACGGAAAAAAAGAATAAAAAAAAATTCTTTTTGTTCTTTTCATTCAATATGTTTTGAATTATTGATAATTATTATTTAAATCGATATGGGTATATCAATAATTTGTATAAAACATATTTGAGTGTTTTTTTTTTTTTTATTCCTTGTAATGCATTATGAGCAGTATATTTATTACATATATCGTGAATATCGCATACATTGTATTTGAACGCTAAAAAACCTTTAAACATATATAGCTGTACTTATTATTTATAAAAAATTTATAAGAAGTTACATGATCTTTTTATAGAAAATATATAAATGTTAAGTTAATTTGTTCACACTAACGTGTAACTCCTTTTTTATGGTATTTTCTATTTGTGATTAAGTATATGTTATATACATATATTGTGGTTTATTTTCATTCAAGAAATACTGGAAAATGCACAAAGAAGAGAATAACTAAAAATGGTATTACTGTTTTTGTTGACCTAAGAAGAAAAGAACTTAAGGCGCAGCTTGCAAATGTTTTGGTTTAAAATTACAATTTATTGAAAGATGTGTTGTGAAATTTTATTTTAAAAATTTTGTTATAAAAATATTATTATTATTCTTTCAATAAATTAAAAACTCTTGACTTTGAATCAAAAAATTCAAAAAATTTTTACTCTAAGCGGTGGATCGCTCGGCTCATGGGTCGATGAAGAACGCAGCAAAATGTGCGTCATCGTGTGAACTGCAGGACACATGAACATCGACATTTTGAACGCATATTGCGGTCTATGCTGTTATGTACTTTAATTAATTCTAAAGTGCTGCTTGGACTACATATGGTTGAGGGTTGTAAGACTATGCAAAATTAGTTACTTATTATTTAAAAGAACTTAAGACATATGGTATATTATTGGATTGTATTTTTAATCTATAATAGTAATAGCATAAAGAGAAATATATACAATATATTCTTGATTACCTCATTGTTGAACGAAATTTTGTAATAAATGAGAATCTTAGTATTCCCAAAATAAAGAAAATTTCAATATTATTTAAAATATATTTAAAAAAATATGGCTAAATGGGCCTTAGTCGCCTGCCCCACACCACGCCTACACACATCGCTAACACGCTACACTCACCACATTCACTTCCACATCACCACACCACAGTCCACATCAATACAACCCACAGGTGAGAGCATCTCACATCCACACAAGCACATACACACCACACTCGATTACACGCGCGGGATACCAGCCAACAAAAGGGATCGTCCCCGCAGCATAGCAGTTCAGTTTCGAATCTACTATCGAGCCCGTATATCGCCAGTTTCGATCGCCGTCCTTTAGTGATCCAGACAGTTGCGTGTCATTATTACTTGTGAACCCTTTCTTCGATTTCTGAGCCGAGTGAATAAAACAGTGAACAAAACAGTGGCGGGCCAGCATTTAAGCGTGTGAATCCTTTATATTCTAATTTTTATAAACTATAATCCGAGGGATTAAAATATTTGCGCGTCAGCACAAGGCTGGTGCAAGATATTCTATATAAATCCGATTAACATATAGTTTTAAGTAGTGGACAATCCTTTGTCGTGCCTAAGCTCTTTTGAAATAAATTCTAACGCAAAGAAGAATATAAGCCCGAGCGTTTCTACTCCCAAACAAGGTGAACGTTGCAAAATTTAATGGTAAGTGCAAGGGTGCAATAACTATGGTCCTTCGAGCCGTAAAGAAAGGCACTATTGAGAAAAAACATTAAAAAATCCAAACAGTGAAAGTTGATATATATTTTGCGGTGACCACAAAAACGAAAAACATTATATACACACCGACATATGTATGTATGTATGTGAAGCATAAAGTGCAGTTGCAGTAAAAGTATAACTAGTACACCGCTTCAAAAGCGGGCCAACAGAGCAGTTACCAAAACCAAAAAACAAAAAACAAAAAAAAACTGTTTACAAAAGCAAATAAAAGAACAAAAAAAAACCTGAGTGCAATTACCAAAACAACAAAACAAAACCCATATATATATTCACAAATAAAGTGATAAAAATATTATAAACATTGAAGATTGAGTGGCAAAAGCCGAAAGTTAAAAGGAAACAAACAAAAAATGAAATCCCTTCAAACACCGGGCGCGAAAAATAAAAGTGGCAACAGTATCAAAACGGGCGCTTTTAATGATAGTGCAATTATCGGGCGCGAAAACCACAAAAATTAATTTAAACAAAAAGAACAAAATTTAATAATAAACAATGAATAAATAACATAAAAAAAGGCCCTTAGCCCCTTGAAGCGGCTCAAAGTGAGTTGTATCGACTCCACTTCTTATTTAAAAAATTTTTATTTTCATATATGTATGTTGGTAACTGGTACAGTTTATTTTCATAAAAACTGTATTCAAGTCGGGTTAACCTTTTAAGGAAACGGTTGCCGCCAAACTGTTTCAACTTACGGTTAATTTCCCGGAAACCGAAAAACAGTTTGGTACGCTATATATATGTATACATGTATTTACCTCCAATATATGTATGAACAGTATATAATATAATATATAATTATATATATACTGGCGTATACATATCTAAGTAAAATGGTCCTATTTACGCTTACCCTTGTGTATCCAAACACACAAATTTGAAAAAAAAAAAAACAAAAAATTCAAATATACACTTGACCCCATTTTCCGGCAATACCCCTTATACTCCAAAAGTATAAGCAGGATTGCGCAAATAGTAAGCTTGGACAAATTCGATCAGTAAAGGAAAAATAGAAATAATAGAATACAACATACATATATGCAAATTCTTATATTCATATTTTATATTTAATTATACATATATTGACATATAAGTACCAACCAATGTTGGAAAACAACATACACACATACTTATGTATGTATAAATATTATAATAAATATCAATTTCTACAAAATTGCACATATTCCAATGTGTACTTAGAGTGCATACCTGCATCTTACCAATTTTTTTCTCCCGCGTCATTCGTATTGTAAAATCATACATACAGAAACACGGTATGCAGTTTGCCTTTGACTTCCTTCGTTTAAACTAAAACTATTTTAAACTTTCGGGATTTAATTTGAAAATTTAATCAAACTAAACAGAGCGCTAATTGCAATTACAAATATTTTAATTTAACCCCCAAAACATATACGGTCAAATCAAAAAAAAAAATAATAATAATAAAAGACAAAACCAGCACATACTTTACATACGTGTTGGTATCTCTAATTGTTCTCACATATATCCAAAGATCAAATCGGCATATTTCAAGCAATACCTCTTGTTCTTGCTAAAGCACAAGCAAGCAGGATTGCAAACAGAAAAAAATCTTTTTATATACAAAGGTCATTAACCCTTTCCTCTTTCCTTATTATCGCCCGTATACGCAAGTATAAACTAACGAGTGCGAAGCAATAAATAAAATAGAAAGAAAAAAAGAACAGACTAAAAGCACACTAACTATTAGGAATAAGGAAATCGAAGCACTCGTTCGATAGTTGGTACATTGCGTATACAACAAAAATTCAAGATTAAGGAAAACGAAATACTTGTTCGTTGTTCAATACGTTTTGTATACAACACACATACAAACCCTTTATCTTAAAGATTCAAACGTATTTATTGTTACCAGAAATTCTGAAAATCATATAAATTACCCATGAATATTTGAGTTTGTAAATTTTAAATGGGCAAAAGTAAATTTTCTATACGATTTCGGGTTGGTGAGGACAACGTGGCACGGAACATTTATAACAAATCTGCACAAATTTGCTCAAATTGACATATACTGAAATAGTACTTATATGAAAATGATTACATGTATGACTTTATAAGTTAGTACTTATATGAAAAATTTTATTAGTGAAAACTAGTTAATATATGTTATATCTTTATATATTTCATTATACTTTTATTAAATATGCTTTTCTACTAGTATGAAATTTTTCATTTAGTATTTGTATGAAAATTTTTATTTATATAAGTATTTCAGTAAATAATTTGTATACGTAAATTTGTGGGTTTTTTTATTCCTGGTACCTGGCTACAGTTGGTTTAAATAGACAAATTTTGTTATATTGAAACAATATGACGAAATTTAAAATTCTCTATACTTAACAAGTAGCATATGAAAGAATATTTTAACTTTCTTTAAACTATTCTTATTACACATAAAAATATATGCGCTAATGGAATTGTATTAAATTGAGTGAAATATTTATATTATTACGCTCAAAAAAATACTTTCATATCATATATTTATTATTGAAAAATAAATATAATTGAATTTGAAATTTATAATTTCAAATCAAAGAAAAAATGTATATATTCTTAAAAAATCATATATATACACATTATGCATTGAAATAAAGTAAAATGTATAAAAAATGATATTATTTGAAAGTTTAGCTAATATAAGAAGAAATATCGTTCTTACATAATTAAATAATATTATGTATAGAGAACGAAAATTCTTTTCACGATACAAAAAAAAAAACATAAAAAGCAACTGTATTGCAACATAACACACATAAGAAACCAAACGTCAGTGCGCCAATTAATTGGACTGAATGAAGAGAATATAAGAAAATACGTATCTAATATATATAATAAAAATTCTCAAAGAGAAATAAGCAAATATATGGATAAAATGGTATATGGGGGTACCAAAATAATATAAAGCAATCAATAAATATTAAAGCTTCATAAAAAATCGTCCGAAAAAATATATAAAAAAGTAAATGTGTTGTCTGTGTTGTATATAAAGATGTCTTTTTTATATTTTGTGTCTTGTGTAATTTTCAAATAAGAAAATATCATTTAAAATTTTATATAATATAAAACATATTATATAAAAAAATAATATAATAA
>NW_026090774.1:0-12117 GCF_024586455.1 Bactrocera neohumeralis
CAGCTAGCGCATTTACCCCAATCACAGCGGACAACTTGGCAACCAAGACAACAACGATATAATAATTTTCACTACGATAATAACCCCTCAAGACCTCCGAAACCGCAGCCACGTCCAGAGCCCATGGACGTCGACCCGAGCAGACACTCTCGTCGCGTTAACTATATAAACCGACCCCAAAGAAGTGAGCACTTTGGCAAGAGGCCACAATAATTTCCGAATCAACAGCGAAGGAAGGAGCAATCAACATTTCACATTGACACAGCTTCACAGGAAGACGGATAATTTGGTGAACCAAGCGATATACTTTTTTAGAATAATTAGCTCTTCGCTCCCTTCTTCGAAGTAAAGGCGGAGAGCGGCAGAATTTTAAAATTTTTAGTAGATACAGGTTCCAGTAAAAATTATGTTAAGCCAGAGCTGGCAAAAAAAAGAATCCACAACGACAATCCCTGTTTTGCAAAATCTATTGCGGGAAATTTAGAAATCACCGAACATACTTATGTTCAACTTTTTAACTTTTATAATAAAATTAAATTCTATCTAATGCCACTTCTCAAAACATTTGACGGTATTCTAAGGAATGATACCCTTCGGGAATTTAAAGCCATTATATACACTGGCGAAAATTACATGGCTTTAAGTAAGGGCTTTAAGGTTCACCTCAAACAGCTCCCCTCACAGCGAGTGAACGCGATTAATGTAGATGAGGGAAACCTCTCAGAAAATCAAATGCACACGATGGAAAACATCGTAAATAAATACCCAAAGCGTTTTTCCGAACCTGACGAAAAGCTAACCTATACAACAAAAGTTGTCGGACACAAAATTCTATCCATATCCTGCAGCATTGAAACAGGAAGTGGAATTTCAGGTAGAAAAGCTTTTAAGCGATGGTATAATTAGACCATCTAGATCACCGTACAACTCCCCAGTTCGGTTTGTACCAAAAAAGCTAGACGAGGCAGGAAATAAACAATACCGTATTGTCATTGATTATAGGGTACGGTGATTTTTAAGAGCTTGATAACTTTTTTTAAAAAAAAACGCATAAAATTTGCAAAATCTCATCGGTTCTTTATTTGAAACGTTAGATTGGTTCATGACATTTACTTTTTGAAGATAATTTCATTTAAATGTTGACCGCGGCTGCGTCTTAGGTGGTCCATTCGGAAAGTCCAATTTTGGGCAACTTTTTCGAGCATTTCGGCCGGAATAGCCCGAATTTCTTCGGAAATGTTGTCTTCCAAAGCTGGAATAGTTGCTGGCTTATTTCTGTAGACTTTAGACTTGACGTAGCCCCACAAAAAATAGTCTAAAGGCGTTAAATCGCATGATCTTGGTGGCCAACTGCCCATGCATCCCGAAAAATGCACTGTTTGGTGTGGTTTGTACGCTGGTGGAATCATTGGACCGTATTTTTCAAAGATGCTGTTGGACGCAACGTTACGGTGAATGGCGATCGCTATCGTTCGATGCTAACAAACTTTTTGTTGCCAAAAATGGAAGAACTGAACTTGGTTGACATGTGGTTTCAACAAGATGGCGCTACATGCCACACAGCTCGCGATTCTATGGCCATTTTGAGGGAAAACTTCGGAGAACAATTCATCTCAAGAAATGGACCCGTAAGTTGGCCACCAAGATCATGCGATTTAACGCCTTTAGACTATTTTTTGTGGGGCTACGTCAAGTCTAAAGTCTACAGAAATAAGCCAGCAACTATTCCAGCTTTGGAAGACAACATTTCCGAAGAAATTCGGGCTATTCCGGCCGAAATGCTCGAAAAAGTTGCCCAAAATTGGACTTTCCGAATGGACCACCTAAGACGCAGCCGCGGTCAACATTTAAATGAAATTATCTTCAAAAGTAAATGTCATGAACCAATCTAACGTTTCAAATAAAGAACCGATGAGATTTTTGCAAATTTTACTTATGCGTTAAGCAATAAGAATTGTAGTAGCAAAATAGCAAAATGAAACGCTGGAAAGCAATACTAGAAGAATACAGTTATGAAATGCACTATAAGCCAGGTAGAACAAATGTCGGGCCCGACGCACTGTCAAGAATTCCACACCAAGAATCAGATTTGCATACGCTATCAATAGCGAAAAATTCGGATGATAGCTCATCCCACAATTTAATATACTGCGTAAAAGCACCAATTAACGCGTTTAAAATCAAATAGATACTTTTAAATAAGGATGTAACATCGACATACCAATTTAAAATCATATTTCCCACCTACCACCATCATATAGTAACCGAACCTGATTACTGCGAACAAAATTTGATTTCTATTTTAAAAAGATATTAAATCCGTCCGTAATAAACTGCATCAAAACGGAGGAGCACATTATGGGCAAGATTCAAGAAATTTACCCCTTACACTATGACAAATATAAGATTAGGTTTTCGCAGTTCCAAGTGGAAGACATAACAAACGAGGAAGAGCAAGAGAATATTATTGTAAATGAACATAAGATAGCGCATAGAAATTGCAGGGAGAATAAGATACAAATTTTAGAAAAATTCTATTTTCCAAGATGGCGAATAAAATAAATAAAATAATAAAAAATTGCGTTACTCGAAAGGAGAAAAAGTACGATCGCCACCCATCAAAGCCGCAACGACAGACAGACGACAGCACTAATATGCATTAGCGGGCTTAAATGCGCAAGTAAATGTAAGCGCATTTGACCCATGTTAATACAAGTTTGTAATGCAAAAACATTTCGTGCATTTAGCTGAATTTACTAAATTTGAGTGTGCAACACTGCTCAAAAATGGCCGATATATGCTATTTTTTGACAGATGTCGCTGGAAGTCTGCCGCCTCCTTTGCATTTACAGCATCAGAGGTAAGCAGTTTTATATTGCTAGTTATATTATGTGGAAGTATTTTAACAAAAACAAATTTTAATATTTTCCGATGGCAGAAAATAAACAACGCACAGTTTGCTCTCCATTTTTCCAATATTCTTAACTTTTTCGCACACTTTTTCCGCATTACAATCAATTACTGCTTGTAATTTCACTCTATTATCTTTTGACGCAGTGAATAATAAACGAAACCTTTCGTTTAATTTACATTGATTTTCCAAAAATACAAAAATTTCTATTAATAATTTATCTTATTCATTTTTATTTCACTTTTTTTTTAATAAATAAGCAAATTTCACTATCAGCTGTCTGTCTGTCCCCATACAATTTCAATGCGCATCAGCGCATTATTTTTTCTCGTCTGCCAGGGCTATATGATAAACGTTTTCTGCTTACAGCTTATAGTAGACAACACTGCCCAAAAATGGCCGATTTTTGGTATTGTTTGGCAGATGTCGCTTGAAGACTGCCGCCTTCTTTGTGTTTACAGCATCAGCAGTTCTTATATTTCTAATTAAATAATATGCAAGTATATTATAAAAAACAAATTTTAATATTTTTAGATGGTAGAAAATAACCAATGCAGAATTTTTCGCACACTTTTTCCCGTTACAATCAAGTATGACGCTTAATTGCGCTCGTATTATTTTTTAACGTATTTAATAATTGCCATTAATAATTTCCTCTTTTCCATTTTTATTTCACTTTTTTATAAATAAAAAAATTTAATAGCCCTGACAAACGACAGCGCTAATTTGCATTAGCGGGCTTAATTTACATTAACTTGCGCATTTGACCCATGTTAATGCAAGTTAGTAATGCACAAAAATTTCGTACATTTAGCTAAATTTACTAAATTTGAGTAGGCAACACTTCTCAAAAATGGCCAGTTTTTGCTATTGTTTGACAGATGTCGCTTGAAATCTGCCGCCTTGTTGGTATTTACAGCTTCAGAGGTAAACAGTTTTTATATTGCTAATTAAATTATGTGCAAGTATATTAACAAAAACAAATTTTAATATATTTACATTGCAGAAAATTAACAAAGTACAGTTCGATTTCCATTTTGACAATATTCTTAACTTTTTCGCACACTTGTTTTGCGTTACAATCAAGTATTTCTTTTAATTGCACTTTATTATCTTTTAACGTATTTAATAATAAACCAATTTTTCGTTAAATTCATATTGATTTTCCAAAAATACTTGCCATTAATAATTTCCTCTTATTAATGTTTATTTCACTTTTTTTAATGAATAAACAAATCTCACAATCAGCTGTCTAAATGCAAAATTCTGCCGTCTGTCACCATAAAATTTCAATGCGTATTAGCGTTGCTTAACGCGCATTAACTTTGCTCGTCTGTCAGGGCTATAAGCAAATGAGGCTGGTTATAGAGATCAATTCGCTTTTTGAATACAATCCTGCCAAGACAAGATGTATTGCCTGATAATTGTCAAATGGACTTTGAATATGTAAATATGTATATAAGAATATGTATGTACATATATATCTATATGTTCAATTATTTTTTTATGTTAAGCCACGTTTTTGTATTTTGTTTCTTTGGAATTAATTATGCATATGTTTTTATAATTTGTAGTACTGTTAATTTTCCCGCATCCTTTATTTTTTTTATTTTTTGTGTCCTTCTGTAGGTATGTATGTAGTTACCCCTTATAATTATACTTCGATGTCCGTGTTTTTGTGCAATTGAGAGCTCGTTGAAGAGATCAATGTGCTTTGTACGTATGTAAGTATGCAAGAATTGTTTGTGCTAACGTATGTACGTGTGCAAAGAATATGCTGTAATGTTTTTTTTTTCAATCCTGCGAAGAGAGCGCGAAAGCGGAGTGACTAATGTGCCGAATGCACTTTGTATAAAATATACTATTACACTGTTCACGATAAGGTAGTTATCGAGTTATGTGGTTATTAGATTAGAAATAACCTCTATGCTATAACACTATGTATTGGTTATTTGCTTATTTTTACACAAACAGCTGTTCATTGTTTACAATTTTAATTCAATGAAGTTCTTACTTACATATAAGATGCCTAAACAAAGTTTCAAAAGCAAAATAATCCAATTTAAAATAAGTTCTGCTATTCTGGAAGTGGACTTTATTTACTTTTTGAATAATCCAAACGGGTAAAATTTGGCATTCCCCGATTTCGAGGTTAAAATGGGTATGTACAGATAGAAGAGGACCTCCATATTAAAAAATATAAATACATATTTGCCGCTGATTTATGGTTATTGAGATATTTGCATTTAAAGTTTAAAAATTTAACTATTTAAAACGCGTGTTTCTCCGATTAATAATGAATTTTACACTTAAATTTGTAACTTTTATACCCACTTACACTTCAATAATTCGTTCTTAACCATTTATTTTATATTAAATAATGCAAAAATGACCTTTATTCAATATTTAATTTTTGTTCACTTATTTTTGTTCATACAATAAAAAGAGGGATTCTGCATTGGCGGCCTTCGGCCGCGCTTCAGAGTAATAAATCCGGTCGGACCTACACCTGGGCGTGCTCAGTTCTTTCGCGTTGAACTCCTTTATGCGTTGGCGGCCTTCGGACGCGCTTCAAAAAACAATAACCCTGTCCGATCCAACACCGAGATTTATCGAAATAATAAAAATTCTGAAAGATTTTACATTACTATTACACGATAATGTATTTTGTAATGACGTCATAATTATTCTGTTGTCTTAATTTTATTCTATTATAAAATATGATAACACTAATTTTTTGCTTGTTTGCAACTATTTTCTTATTGTATAGTATGAATAAATGGATTTCAACTAAAGTTTAATATGGAATGAAAGTTATTTTTACACTATTTAATATAAAATAAATACTTAGAAAGGAATTAGTAAAGTGTTAGTGGATATAAAAGTTAAAAATTTAGTGTAAAATTAATTACAAAATGCGTTCCAAAGTAAACAGGACTTTAAAAACAAAAAATCAGAACAAATGGTTTTTTCGGCAAAATCAATTTATTTTCTTCAAAACAGTCTCATTCTGCTTCAAGCTTTTAGCTCGTTGGCCGGTATGGCCGCCAGTATGGCGATGCAAGCCTTTTGAATGGCCTCATGGTCATGGGCAAATGCATTTTTCCGAAAAGGAAGAACTTGCACGTTGCCATATCAGGTGAATCCGGTGGTTAATGGTTAAAATTTGATTTTTGGTCAAACAATCGGTCGCAATGATATGCTTCGAATGTTGGATTCTGAGCAATTTTTGGTCGTCAGTCAATTTGTGCAGAAAAAACCGTGCACACACCTTTCGTAAGCCCAAATGTTCGGTCAAAATGCGACAAATCGATGTTTTGGAGATGTTCAATTCCATTTCCAAGAATTTCAATGATGATTTCGGCTGACTTTTGATGAATTTACGCACAGTTTCGATGGAATTTCCGGTGATCACGGATTTTGATTCGCCCACATATTAATCGTAATTTATTTCCTCACGACCACTTTGAAAACTTTGAAACCATTCGTGCATTCTGGTTCGTGATAAACAACCATCGCCATAAACTTGTCTCATCAATTGAATCGTTTCGGTAAAAGTTTTACCAATTCTAAAACAAAATTTAATGTTGGCTCTTTGTTCAAAGCTTATTTTCGCATCGATAACATAAACATACTGACACTTAAAACGATATAACTTCACTTCCAATGAATGATGAATTGTCATGAAATTCTCATTGGATAATCGATAAATATAGCAGATTCTAACGCACCAATGGACATATATTATAATATAGATGGCGTCACCAAGGGGCGCTAGATTCAAAAAGTCCTGTTTACTTTGGAAATCGCCTTGTATGTGACCATAAGTTACGCATATTACAAGAAGAAGTGGGCAATCCCGGAAGCTACCAGGATTTTAAAGTGTTTAGGAAATCCCATATTGGAAGAAACACAACTAACATATTTATTGGAGAAGAGTGGATTGCAGGTGATTCTGTGTGTAAGTTGCCAAAATATTTGATAACACCATACCGAAGCAATTCTTCTTTAGCAGATTCTGAAAGACAAGCTAAATTCAACAAAGTACACAGCCAGTATCGTGTTAGAGTCGAAAATTGTTTCGGGATCCTTAAAGAAAAGTTTTGTAGTTTGAAACAAATGCGGGTAAAAATTAAAGACCGAGAGAGTCAAAATTTTTTTAATAAATGGGTACTTGTCTGCTGTGTGCTGCACAACATACTCTTGAATGGGCACGATTCTTCACACTTTAAAAGGCAAAGTGTCGAAGCCCATGAATGCCAATATGATGGATGTGTTATTGTTGCACCTTCCCCTAAAAAGACTAAAAAGACAAGCACTATACAATTTAACTTTTGAATAAAAATACATATTTTTTGATTTAGTATGAAGCAAGTAATTGAAAATTATTTATTTGCTGATTTTAAGTGCTTATTGGTTATTATGTTATTATTATCTTTATATTTCATTTCTACCTCAAACTTTCGGATTCTTTCGTTTTGCTCCAACTCCGTTGTAAACAAAAATCAGTTGCTAATAGCAGAGTTTTCAATATGAAATTCTAAACGGAAATGCCATTCGCTTAATTTTATTTATTTTTGTGCTGCCATTTTATTGAATTCCAACGACTTTCTAACACTGGAAATAAGCAAACAACCACATAATCTGTTAACAAGGGCCTAGATTGGTAAAAGTTGGTTATGTTGTCTTACCGTATTTTGTTGTTATTTACTTAATCACATAAGCACATAATCCGATAACCACCTTATCGTGAACAGCTTATATATGTTTGTCAATTTGTTAGGAATGTTATATATACATTAGGGTGTTTTTTTTTTTTGAACTATTCATTTTTTTCATTCCCATTATGAAATTTCCTTGGAAATACCCTAAAAAAATTCACTGAAAATTTGAGCCTTTAATATTAACATTAAGAACTTGCTCCACTCTCGTAATGACAAGAGCTATATAAAAAATGTACATGACAAACTTGTAGGAAATTTTATTTGCTATAAAAAACGTCCGAGGTCAAAATCGCTATCATTAATACTTTTCGAGATATTCGGCTTTTTAATTGAGGCTGCATGGAATTTTCATAGCTTTTTTATTACATACTATCTATGAAAATTCTATTTTATGTAGCAAATAAAACTTCCTATAAGTTTGGCATGTACATTTTTTCTATAGCTCTCGTCGTTTTACGAGATATATATATACAAAAAATGCGATTTTCGTGGAAAAATCAGGTTTAGAGCCCCGTACTACCTCGCCGGTGTGAGTTTCGACTTTGTCGCAATGGGCACTTTTGTAGAGTGTTCAATTCTGAGAAATATGTATCTAAAGTCAAAGCGATGCGATTTTACATTATTATTACACGATAATGTATTTTGTAATGACGTCATAATTATTCTGTTGTCTTAATTTTATTCTATTATAAAATATGATAACACTAATTTTTTGCTTGTTTGCAACTATTTCCTTATTGTATAGTATGAATAAATGGATTTCAACTAAAGTTTAATATGAAATGAAAGTTATTTTTACACTATTTAATATAAAATAAATACTTAGAAAGGAATTAGTAAAGTGTTAGTGGATATAAAAGTTAAAAATTTAGTGTAAAATTAATTACAAAATGCGTTCCAAAGTAAACAGGACTTTAAAAACAAAAAATCAGAACAAATGGTTTTTTCGGCAAAACCAATTTATTTTATTCAAAACAGTCTCATTCTGCTTCAAGCTTTTAGCTCGTTGGCCGGTATGGCCGCCAGTATGGCGATGCAAGCCTTTTGAATGGCCTCATGGTCATGGGCAAATGCATTTTTCCGAAAAGGAAGAACTTGCACGTTGCCATATCAGGTGAATCCGGTGGTTAATGGTTAAAATTTGATTTTTGGTCATACAATCGGTCGCAATGATATGCTTCGAATGTTGGATTCTGAGCAATTTTTGGTCGTCAGTCAATTTGTGCAGAAAAAACCGTGCACACACCTTTCGTAAGCCCAAATGTTCGGTCAAAATGCGACAAATCGATGTTTTGGAGATGTTCAATTCCACTTCCATGAATTTCAATGATGATTTCGGCTGACTTTTGAAGAATTGGCACATAGTTTCGATAGAATTTCCGGTGATCACGGATTTTGATTCGCCCACATATTAATCGTAATTTATTTCCACACGACCACTTTGAAAACTTTGAAACCATTCGTGCATTCTGGTTCGTGATAAACAACCATCGCCATAAACTTGTTTCATCAATTGAATCGTTTCGGTAAAAGTTTTACCAATTTTAAAACAAAATTTAATGTTGCACTTTGTTCAAAGCTTATTTTTCGCATCGATAACATAAACATACTGACACTTAAAACGCAATAACTTCACTTCCAATGAATGATGAATTGTCATGAAATTCTCATTGGATAATCGATAAATATAGCAGATTCTAACGCACCAATGGACATATATTATAATACAGATGGCGTCACCAAGGGGCGCTAGATTCAAAAAGTCCTGTTTACTTTGGAAATCGCCTTGTATGTGACCATAAGTTACGCATATTACAAGAAGTGGGCAATCCCAGGCTTCCAGGATTTTAAAGTGTTTAGGAAATCATATTGGAAGAAACACAACTAACATATTTATTGGAGAAGAGTGGATTGCAGGTGATTCTGTGTGTAAGTTGCCAAAATATTTGATAACACCATACCGAAGCAATTCTTCTTTAGCAGATTCTGAAAGACAAGCTAAATTCAACAAAGTACACAGCCAGTATCGTGTTAGAGTCGAAAATTGTTTCGGGATCCTTAAAGAAAAGTTTTGTAGTTTGAAACAAATGCGGGTAAAAATTAAAGACCGAGAGAGTCAAAATTTTTTTAATAAATGGGTACTTGTCTGCTGTGTGCTGCACAACATACTCTTGAATGGGCACGATTCTTCACACTTTAAAAGGCAAAGTGTCAAAGCCCATGAATGCCAATATGATGGATGTGTTATTGTTGCACCTTTCCCTAAAAAGACTAAAAAGACAAGCACTATACAATTTAACTTTTGAATAAAAATACATATTTTTTGATTTAGTATGAAGCAAGTAATTGAAAATTATTTATTTGCTGATTTTAAGTGCTTATTAGTTATTATTATCTTTATATTTCATTTCTACCTCAAACTTTCGGATTCTTTCGTTTTGCTCCAACTCCGTTGTAAACAAAAATCAGCTGCTAATAGCAGAGTTTTCAATATGAAATTCTAAACGGAAATGCCATTCGCTTAATTTTATTTATTTTAGTGCTGCCATTTTATTGAATTCCAACGACTTTCTAACACTGGAAATAAGCAAACAACCACATAATCTGTTAACAAGGGCCTAGATTGGTAAAAGTTGGTTATGTTGTCTTACCGTATTTTGTTGTTATTTACTTAATCACATAAGCACATAATCCGATAACCACCTTATCGTGAACAGCTTATATATGTTTGTCAATTTGTTAGGAACGTTATATATACATTAGGGTGTTTTTTTTTTTGAACTATTCATTTTTTTTCATTCCCATTATGAAATTTCCTTGGAAATACCCTAAAAAAATTCACTGAAAATTTGAGCCTTTAATATTAACATTAAGAACTTGCTCCAGTCTCGTAATGACAAGAGCTATATAAAAAATGTACATGACAAACTTGTAGGAAATTTTATTTGCTATAAAAAACGTCCGAGGTCAAAATCGCTATCATTAATACTTTTCGAGATATTCGGCTTTTTAATTGAGGCTGCATGGAATTTTCATAGCTTTTTTATTACATACTATCTATGAAAATTCTATTTTTTGTAGCAAATAAAACTTCCTATAAGTTTGGCATGTACATTTTTTCTATAGCTCTCGTCGTTTACGAGATATATATATACAAAAAAATGCGATTTTCGTGGAAAAATCAGGTTTAGAGCCCCGTACTACCTCGCCGGTGTGAGTTTCGACTTTGTCGCAATGGGCACTTTTGTAGAGTGTTCAATTCTGAGAAATATGTATCTAAAGTCAAAGCGATGCCATAAAATGCCTCTGAGCTATAGAAATTTAAAGATAAAAAATCACGATTGTCGTGTATTTTCAAGGGAAAAATTTTTACATGCCTGGGTCCAGTCCTTAATGTTAATATTAAGGGCTAAAATTTTCAGGGAATTTTTCGTAGAATATTTCCAAGGAAATTTCATGATGGGTTTGAAAAACATGAATAGTTCAAAAAAAAAAAAAAAAAAAAAAACGTTAACTTCGGCTGCACCGAAGCCGATATACTTTTCACAGGTGAATTTCTTTTAGTAGCAAACAGTTCAGTTTATGTGGAAGCTACATATATGCTATAGTAATCCGATATGAACAATTTTTTCGGAGATTATATTATTACCTTAAGCAGTAATCTATGTCAAATTGCGTTAAGATACCACGTCAAAGTATGTGAAAGTTTTCCATACAAGCCCTTGATTCCGATCGTTCGGTTTGTATGGCAGCTATATGCTATAGTAAGCCGATCTGAACAGTTTCTTTGGAGATTACATTGTTGCCTTAAAAATGACCTGTGCCAACTTTTGTGAAGATTCATTGTCAAATGTGAAAGCTTTCCATATAAGAACTTGATTCCGATCGTTCAGTTTGTGTGGCAGCTATGTGTTATGGTGGTCCGATATCGGCAGTTCCGACAAATGAGCAACTTCTTGAAGAGAAAATGACGTTTGCAAAACTTCAAGACGATATCTTAAAAACTAAGGGACTAGTTCGTATATATACAGACAGACGGACGGACGTACAGACAGACAGACGGACATGGGTAAATTGGCTCAGCTCAACATACTGATCATTTATATATGTACATTATAGGGTCTCCGACGCTTGCTTCTTGGTGTTATAAACTTCATGACAAACTTAATATACCCTGTTCAGGGTATAAAAAACACATTAATATACATATGTATATCAAAATATTTAGGGAAACCAAAGAAAATTTGCCGATATGTAGAATTGGATTGTATGTTTTTTTTTCTCCTTTTTTTGTATTTTCATTTATATTTTCATTTTGTCTCAGATCACTTAATTTATAGTATGTATTCTGCTTACTTTTTTTAAGAAAAAGTTTAAAAAAAATTCTTTGAAATAAATACTTGATTTTTGTTTTTTTAGGAGGATGAGTCATTTTGAAGTTGGGAGGAAAATTTTTTGATGGAGATGGGGTTTTAGAGTTCA
>NW_026090775.1:0-6800 GCF_024586455.1 Bactrocera neohumeralis
AATTATTGATTTAAAGCAACTCAGTATCGACTGCTAAATGTGTATATACAAGAAAATCGACTTTATTCTTGAACATAAGATTGTCGAATTCTTCCAAATGCACTGCCGTTATGGCTCTATGTCAACTTCAGTAAGATGAAGAAGGTTAATTAACTTAAATATGTTAAATTTATGATTTAAAGCAACTCAATATCGACTGCTAAATGTATATATACAAGAAAATCGACTTTATACCTGAATATAAGATTGTCGAATTCTTTCAAATGCATTGCCGTTATGGCTTTATGTCAACTTCAGTAAGATGAAGAAGGTTAATTAACTTAAAGATGTTAAATTAATGATTTAAAGCAACTCAGTATCGACTGCTAAATGTGTATATACAAGAAAATCGACTTTATACCTGAATATAAGATTGTCGAATTCTTCCAAATGCACAGCCGTTATGGCTTTATGTCAACTTCAGTAAGATGAAGAAGGTAAATTAACTTAAAGATGTTAAATTAATGATTTAAGGCAACTCAATATCGACTGCTAAATGTGTATATACAAGAAAATCGACTTTATACCTGAATATAAGATTGTCGAATTCTTCCAAATGCATGCCGTTATGGCTTTATGTCAACTTCAGTAAGATGAAGAAGGTTAATTAACTTAAATATGTTAAATTAATGATTTAAAGCAACTCAATATCGACTGCTAAATGTATATATACAAGAAAATCGACTTTATACCTGAATATAAGATTGTCGAATTCTTCAAATGCATTGCCGTTATGGCTTTATGTCAACTTCAGTAAGATGAAGAAGGTTAATTAACTTAAATATGTCAAATTATTGATTTAAAGCAACTCAGTATCGACTGCTAAATGTGTATATACAAGAAAATCGACTTTATACCTGAATATAAGATTGTCGAATTCTTCCAAATGCACTGCCGTTATGGCTTTATGTCAACTTCAGTAAGATGAAGAAGGTTAATTAACTTAAATATGTCAAATTATTGATTTAAAGCAACTCAGTATCGACTGCTAAATGTGTATATACAAGAAAATCGACTTTATACCTGAATATAAGATTGTCGAATTCTTCCAAATGCATTGCCGTTATGGCTTTATGTCAACTTCAGTAAGATGAAGAAGGTAAATTAACTTAAATATGTTAAAGTAATGATTTAAAGCAACTCAATATCGACTGCTAAATGTATATATACAAGAAAATCGACTTTATACCTGAATATAAGATTGTCGAATTCTTTCAAATGCATTGCCGTTATGGCTTTATGTCAACTTCAGTAAGATGAAGAAGGTTAATTAACTTAAATATGTCAAATTATTGATTTAAAGCAACTCAGTATCGACTGCTAAATGTGTATATACAAGAAAATCGACTTTATACCTGAATATAAGATTGTCGAATTCTTCCAAATGCACTGCCGTTATGGCTTTATGTCAACTTCAGTAAGATGAAGAAGGTTAATTAACTTAAATATGTTAAATTAATGATTTAATGCAACTCAATATCGACTCCTAATTGTATATATACAAGAAAATCGACTTTATACCTGAATATAAGATTGTCGAATTCTTTCAAATGCATTGCCGTTATGGCTTTATGTCAACTTCAGTAAGATGAAGAAGGTTAATTAACTTAAATATGTCAAATTATTGATTTAAAGCAACTCAGTATCGACTGCTAATTTTCCCAAATGCTCTGCCGTTATGGCTTTATGTCAACTTCAGTAAGATGAAGAAGGTAAATTAACTTAAATATGTTAAATTATTGATTTAAAGCAACTCAGTATCGACTGCTAAATGTGTATATACAAGAAAATCGACTTTATACCTGAATATAAGATTGTCGAATTCTTCCAAATGCACTGCCGTTATGGCTTTATGTCAACTTCAGTAAGATGAAGAAGGTTAATTAACTTAAATATGTTAAATTATGATTTAAAGCAACTCAATATCGACTGCTAAATGTGTATATACAAGAAAATCGACTTTATACCTGAATATAAGATTGTCGAATTCTTCCAAATGCACTGCCGTTATGGCTTTATGTCAACTTCAGTAAGATGAAGAAGGTTAATTAACTTAAATATGTTAAATTATTGATTTAAAGCAACTCAGTATCGACTGCTAAATGTGTATATACAAGAAAATCGACTTTATACCTGAATATAAGATTGTCGAATTCTTCCAAATGCACTGCCGTTATGGCTTTATGTCAACTTCAGTAAGATGAAGAAGGTTAATTAACTTAAATATGTTAAATTAATGATTTAAAGCAACTCAATATCGACTGCTAAATGTGTATATACAAGAAAATCGACTTTATACCTGAATATAAGATTGTCGAATTCTTCCAAATGCACTGCCGTTATGGCTTTATGTCAACTTCAGTAAGATGAAGAAGGTTAATTAACTTAAATATGTTAAATTAATGATTTAAAGCAACTCAATATCGACTGCTAAATGTGTATATACAAGAAAATCGACTTTATACCTGAATATAAGATTGTCGAATTCTTCCAAATGCACTGCCGTTATGGCTTTATGTCAACTTCAGTAAGATGAAGAAGGTTAATTAACTTAAATATGTTCAAATTATTGATTTAAAGCAACTCAGTATCGACTGCTAAATGTGTATATACAAGAAAATCGACTTTATACCTGAATATAAGATTGTCGAATTCTTCCAAATGCACTGCCGTTATGGCTTTATGTCAACTTCAGTAAGATGAAGAAGGTTAATTAATTAAATATGTTAAATTATGATTTAAAGCAACTCAGTATCGACTGCTAAATGTGTATATACAAGAAAATCGACTTTATACCTGCAAATGCACTGCCGTTATGGCTTTATGTCAACTTCAGTAAGATGAAGAAGGTAAATTAACTTAAATATGTTAAATTAATGATTTAAAGCAACTCAATATCGACTGCTAAATGTGTATATACAAGAAAATCGACTTTATACCTGAATATAAGATTGTCGAATTCTTCCAAATGCACTGCCGTTATGGCTTTATGTCAACTTCAGTAAGATGAAGAAGGTTAATTAACTTAAATATGTTAAATTAATGATTTAAAGCAACTCAATATCGACTGCTAAATGTGTATATACAAGAAAATCGACTTTATACCTGAATATAAGATTGTCGAATTCTTCCAAATGCACTGCCGTTATGGCTTTATGTCAACTTCAGTAAGATGAAGAAGGTTAATTAACTTAAATATGTTAAATTAATGATTTAAAGCAACTCAATATCGACTGCTAAATGTGTATATACAAGAAAATCGACTTTATACCTGAATATAAGATTGTCGAATTCTTCCAAATGCACTGCCGTTATGGCTTTATGTCAACTTCAGTAAGATGAAGAAGGTTAATTAACTTAAATATGTTAAATTAATGATTTAAAGCAACTCAATATCGACTGCTAAATGTATATATACAAGAAAATCGACTTTATACCTGAATATAAGATTGTCGAATTCTTTCAAATGCATTGCCGTTATGGCTTTATGTCAACTTCAGTAAGATGAAGAAGGTTAATTAACTTAAATATGTCAAATTATTGATTTAAAGCAACTCAGTATCGACTGCTAATTTTCCCAAATGCTCTGCCGTTATGGCTTTATGTCAACTTCAGTAAGATGAAGAAGGTTAATTAACTTAAATATGTTAAATTATTGATTTAAAGCAACTCAATATCGACTGCTAAATGTGTATATACAAGAAAATCGACTTTATACCTGAATATAAGATTGTCGAATTCTTTCAAATGCATTGCCGTTATGGCTTTATGTCAACTTCAGTAAGATGAAGAAGGTTAATTAACTTAAATATGTTAAATTAATGATTTAAAGCAACTCAATATCGACTGCTAAATGTGTATATACAAGAAAATCGACTTTATACCTGAATATAAGATTGTCGAATTCTTCAAATGCATTGCCGTTATGGCTTTATGTCAACTTCAGTAAGATGAAGAAGGTAAATTAACTTAAAGATGTTAAATTAATGATTTAAAGCAACTCAGTATCGACTGCTAAATGTGTATAGACAAGAAAACCGACTTTATACCTGAATATAAGATTGTTGAATTCTTCCAAATGCACTGCCGTTATGGCCTTATATCAACTTCAATAAGATGAAGAAGGTAAATTAACCTAAAGATGTTAAATTAATGATTTAAAGCAACTCAATATCGACTGCTAAATGTATATATACAAGAAAATCGACTTTATACCTGAATATAAGATTGTCGAATTCTTCCAAATGCACTGCCGTTATGGCTTTATGTCAACTTCAGTAAGATGAAGAAGGTAAATTAACTTAAAGATGTTAAATTAATGATTTAAAGCAACTCAATATCGACTGCTAAATGTGTATATACAAGAAAATCGACTTTATACCTGAATATAAGATTGTCGAATTCTTCCAAATGCATGCCGTTATGGCTTTATGTTAACTTCAGTAAGATGAAAAAGGTAAATTGACTTAAATATGTTAAATTATTGATTTAAAGCAACTCAATATCGACTGCTAAATGTGTATATACAAGAAAATCGACTTTATACCTGAATATAAGATTGTCGAATTCTTCCAAATGCACTGCCGTTATGGCTTTATGTCAACTTCAGTAAGATGAAGAAGGTTAATTAACTTAAATATGTTAAATTAATGATTTAAAGCAACTCAATATCGACTGCTAAATGTATATATACAAGAAAATCGACTTTATACCTGAATATAAGATTGTCGAATTCTTCCAAATGCACTGCCGTTATGGCTTTATGTCAACTTCAGTAAGATGAAGAAGGTAAATTAACTTAAAGATGTTAAATTAATGATTTAAAGCAACTCAATATCGACTGCTAAATGTGTATATACAAGAAAATCGACTTTATACCTGAATATAAGATTGTCGAATTCTTCCAAATGCACTGCCGTTATGGCTTTATGTCAACTTCAGTAAGATGAAGAAGGTAAATTAACTTAAATATGTTAAATTAATGATTTAAAGTTTTTACATTTTTACCTATAACAACTCAATATCGACTGCTAAATGTGTATATACAAGAAAATCGACTTTATACCTGAATATAAGATTGTCGAATTCTTCCAAATGCACAGCCGTTATGGCTTTATGTCAACTTCAGTAAGATAAAGAACGTTAATTAACTTAAATATGTTAAATTTATGATTTAAAGCAACTCAATATCGACTGCTAAATGTATATATACAAGAAAATCGACTTTATACCTGAATATAAGATTGTCGAATTCTTTCAAATGCATTGCCGTTATGGCTTTATGTCAACTTCAGTAAGATGAAGAAGGTTAATTAACTTAAAGATGTTAAATTAATGATTTAAAGCAACTCAATATCGACTGCTAAATGTATATATACAAGAAAATCGACTTTATACCTGAATATAAGATTGTCGAATTCTTCCAAATGCACTGCCGTTATGGCTTTATGTCAACTTCAGTAAGATGAAGAAGGTAAATTAACTTAAAGATGTTAAATTAATGATTTAAAGCAACTCAATATCGACTGCTAAATGTGTATATACAAGAAAATCGACTTTATACCTGAATATAAGATTGTCGAATTCTTCCAAATGCATAGCCGTTATGGCTTTATGTCAACTTCAGTAAGATGAAGAAGGTTAATTAACTTAAATATGTTAAATTAATGATTTAAAGCAACTCAATATCGACTGCTAAATGTGTATATACAAGAAAATCGACTTTATACCTGAATATAAGATTGTCGAATTCTTCCCAATGCATTGCCGTTATGGCTTTATGTCAACTTCAATAAGATGAAGAAGGTAAATTAACTTAAAGATGTTAAAATAATGATTTAAAGCAACTCAATATCGACTGCTAAATGTATATATACAAGAAAATCGACTTTAGACCTCCAAATGCGCTTCAATAAGATGACGAAGGTAAATTAACTTAAATATGTTAAATTATTGATTTAAGGCAATTCAGTATCGACTGCTAAATGTGTATATACAAGAAAATCGACTTTATACCTGAATATAAGATTGTCGAATTCTTCCAAATGCACTGCCGTTATGGCTTTATGTCAACTTCAGTAAGATGAAGAAGGTTAATTAACTTAAATATGTTAAATTAATGATTTAAAGCAACTCAATATCGACTGCTAAATGTATATATACAAGAAAATCGACTTTATACCTGAATATAAGATTGTCGAATTCTTTCAAATGCATTGCCGTTATGGCTTTATGTCAACTTCAGTAAGATGAAGAAGGTTAATTAACTTAAATATGTCAAATTATTGATTTAAAGCAACTCAGTATCGACTGCTAAATGTGTATATACAAGAAAATCGACTTTATACCTGAATATAAGATTGTCGAATTCTTTCAAATGCATTGCCGTTATGGCTTTATGTCAACTTCAGTAAGATGAAGAAGGTTAATTAACTTAAATATGTCAAATTATTGATTTAAAGCAACTCAGTATCGACTGCTAAATGCGTATATACAAGAAAATCGACTTTATACCTGAATATAAGATTGTCGAATTCTTTCAAATGCATTGCCGTTATGGCTTTATGTCAACTTCAGTAAGATGAAGAAGGTTAATTAACTTAAATATGTCAAATTATTGATTTAAATGCATGCCCTTTGGTTTTTGTCACTTCCCGTAAGATAAGAAAAGGGTTTAATTACCAAATATGTAAATTATATTAAGCAATTACTGCTAAATGGTTTTTATACAAGAAAATCGCTTTATTCTGAAATAAATTTAA
>NW_026090776.1:0-13242 GCF_024586455.1 Bactrocera neohumeralis
AAGTACCATGTCTCGGGGATCAAATTCCCAAAACCAGATCGCCTTTTGGGATAGACACGTTCAGTATTCTACATGCACGCTCCGAGGTCTTAACATCGACTCGGACCACTATCTTGTTGCAGCCAATATTCGCACCCCCTGTGTGGAACGCATGTCAGCAAATACTAGGAAGGTTCGACGTCGAGAAGTTGCAATCTGCCAACAGATAGCCGAACGATTTTCTACTCGACTTGCACTCCTGCTCTCTGAGAGCACTTGACAACAACTGGGTATAAGGGAACTGTGGGACTGCATTTCAAACTCCTTACGTACAGCTGCAGACGAAACTATTGGTTTTTGGAAAATGCAAAAGAACAGCTGGTACGACGAGGTGCCGTGTGGCAATGGATATAAAACGCCTAAACCCCAAAGTTACAATTGACAGGAACACGTATGGGATGGGATAGATACCGAGAGTTGAAGAGGAAGCGAGACGCGATAAGGGTAATGCTCGAAAATTCTACAAAAAAATGCGGCGGCTTACAGAAGGTTTCAAGACCGGAGCATACTCTTGTAGAACCCCCAAAGGTGATCTAGTGACCGATGCCCAGAGGATACTAAAATTACGGAGGATCACTTCTCCAGTCTGCTGAAAGGCAGTGAAAGTACAATGCCAGAAGAAGGAGAACCGGATTCCCTAATCGATGACGAATGAGCAGACGATCATTGCCCGACCAAGAAGAAGTTCGAATAGCAATTACCTATCTGAAGACCAATAGAACACGGGGGCCGAATGGATTGCCGGCCGAGCTATTTAAACACGGCGGCGAAGTGATACTGATAAGGAGCATGCATCAGCTTCTTTGTAAAATATAGTCTGACGAAAGTATGCCCAACGATTGGAATTTAAGTGTCTTTGCCCAATTCACAAAAGGTATATCCACAATCTGCGCCAACTACCGTGCGATAAGCCTCCTCAACATCGCATATAAGGTTCTATCGAGCGTATTGTGTGAAAGATTAAAGCCCACCGGCAACAAACTGATTGGACCTTATGAGTGTGGTTTCATGCCTGGAATATCAACAACTGACCAGATATTTACATGGCGTATGCCGATGATATTAATATCATCGGCTTAAACACCACGCCGTTAGTTCTGCTTTTTCCAGATTGGATTGATCCTGTCATCAAACAAAAAGTCGTCGGCCAGGTCTTGGCTCTCACGTCACTATTGACAGTCATAACTTTGAAGTTGTAGATAATTTCGTCTATTTAGGAAACTAGTATAAACACCACCAACAATGTCAGCCTGTAAAATCCCAGCAGGATAACTCTTGCCAACGTTTGCTACTTTGACCGTTGTAGGCAATTGAGAAGTAAAGTTCTCTGTCGACGAACAAAACCAAACTCTATAAGTCACTCATTATTCCCGTCCTGCTATATAGATTGCAACTGATGAGTCGACGTTGCCAGTTTCGCGCTCTCCATCTCTGAAAGTATTTGACTCGGTACTCGGGGAAGCAGAGGAAAAGAGGAGCCTCCCATTCCGTTTTAAAGACCAAGTGTAGAAGGACCTGGCTTCACTTGGAATAACCAATTGCGCCACGTAGCAAAAGAAGAAACGACTGGCGCGCTGTTGTTAATTCGGCCATAATAGCGTAAGAAGTGTCGAAGCCAATAAAAGAAAATGAAGAATTATGTCTTTTGGCTATGTTATAGAAAATTTAATATTTGTTATCGACATATTTATTTTCATTCAAGTGTGAATACATCTCTAAATAATGAAATATAAGAGCTGATTACATTGAGAGATATTTGTGACTATCACTTACTGAATTGCAAAATCGCAAAGTCACAAATTCTCTAATTTAAAATCCCAATTTTAGAAACAACAAACATCATAGGCGAAACATGACCAACAAGTCAAAGTCAGTATCTATGATATATTTAAATTACTCAATACTAATAGTTGTAAATTAGTTAATTTAAAAAATTAGTATTAAATTAGCTTATATATGTACAAATTGTATAAATATCATGAATTAGTAAACTTATGTATTTAATATTGTTAATTATACAAAGTATAACAATAGAAATTATAGATAAACCATATATAAAGTTTTTACTATAAAAATAATGGTAATATATATAGAGAAGAATTAAGAGAAAATTCACTTTGTAATATATATATTTACATAAAAATGCTAATATTTAAAAAGCTAATCTAAAGCAATTACTAAAAATTTGCAAAAATGATTGTAAAAAGGAAAATTCAGTCGATAATGTATATATAAATGGTAATATTTATAAGCTAACCCTAAATAATTACTGAAAATTTGTTCTTCAAAAAAATTAAATAAGAATAAATCAAATTAAAAAATTTTAATTGTTTTATATATAAGAAAAATTACTGATACTATAGGCAGTGCTAACCAGTGAAAAACAAAACAAATAACCCAAAGCAAGTGATGCGATGAGCGATGCACCAGTTTTCTGTGACCAATGAATAAGGAAACAAATAACTTATCGACCAGTTTTCTTTAACCCTTTGGTGACCATTACAATAACGAAACAAACTAAGGGTATTCGTTGCTCTTGCAAGATTGCAGATTGCAATAATTCTATACCAAAATATACAAGGGGCACGAGAGCACCCATTGCAGAATCTAGTGATATATGAACGGCTGATTCGGACAATTTATTCTTAATGACTATTATGCATGCTGTGTGAATTTTTAACAAAAAAAAGTAACAAATCTTTATAATTTAAATAGAAATTATAAAATCAATTTAAAACTTGCCTTCCTTCCTCAACAATTTAACGACGTAAAATGTCTTTATGTAAAATGACAGCTAAAACGGGGTTGCAATTAAATTTTTGCGTGAAATATACATGGGTTTTGGTCTGACATATTTTACAGCCATTGCAAATAATTTTCTGCGTGTGTTTGTTGTTGTACCGGTGCACCAAGAGGAAATATATGCAATTCTTGCATCGTGCAAGAGGTTTTGCATGAGCAAGCGAATACCCTACTATTTTCAATTAACGATGCATAACCAAAAAAATAGCCTATGAAACGGACGCTGTTAACCAAGGAGTAAAATATCGTTTTCCAAAATATTGGGTTGTTAAAAGAGTCTTGCGGTATTTTATTGATTTTTTTATTTGAAATTGAAATGAATTTTTGATGACTCATGCCCAGCTCTTGACCGATGCTACGGCTGCTACTATGCCGGTCTCTTTCGACCAATTCAGCGATTTTATCGCAATTTTCGACGACAGGCCTTCCGGCCACCTCTACACCGGAACAAAAATGTTGAAACCATCGTTGTGCGGTGGAAATGGAAACAGTATCGGGTCCATAAACTGCTCAAATTTTATTGGCGGCTTGAGATGCATTTTTGCCTTTATCGTAGTAGTACTGTAAAATATGCCGTATTTTCTCTTTATTTTGCTCCATGTTTGCTACGCTATAACTCACGAAGAACTTAAAAGAAATGACAATCAATTAAGCACGTGTTAGCGCGTGAAATGAGCTTTCCAAAAGGTATAGCATGACCCGATGCGACGAATAAAACTAGAACTACGCTTCCAGCGCCAACTAGCGAAAATTCCGGCAAAACTTTTTTGACAACCTAATAGTTCGCAAATCAGAACAAGAAAAATATGTGTAGCATTTGTGCTACAATAAGCAACAACGACGCGTAGTGAAGAGGAGAAATAGTTACTTTTCTTCGTGGCTAGAACAGGCAGATGGAGTCTTGTGTAGAGGTTTGCCCAAGTGAGGAGAGTTCAGTGATTGCCATTCAGAAACGATTCTTTTACATTTACCTCAAATTAAAGGCTGATATCATCTCCGACCAAGAAATGCGATGGACGGGACAAAGACTCAGACGAGTTCGTTCTTGTGGCATTTACTATAGTGGCCATATAAAGAGCGCACATTCGGTGTGGGATTTTTATATTTATTTATTTACTTGGCCCCTGGGGATGAACGCCTAGCCACAATCCGCAATAAAGCGAAATTCTTCAATATATCGCCCCGACGGAAGAGAAGGACAATGTGACCAAAGATGCCCCCGCCACGATGTCAAAATCGTGCTTAGCGACTTTAACGTCACGGTGGGCAAATAAGCTCAACAGTAGGTAAATTTAGCTTCCACGAGGAAATATTCCCAAATGGGTTGAGGCTGATCGACTTTGCAGGGACCTGTAATATTGTTATCTGTAGTAGTAAATTCCATCATAAGTTAATTCATCAAGCTACCAGGCTGTTGCAGCCAAGTAAAATGTTCCTACATTTCTTCAGCCAGATGAATGGCAGTAAAAGCATAACACCAGGAGAAGGAAGCCCATTCCGCAATCGACAACGATAGAACAGACGTTTCATTGCCCGACCATGAAAAAGTTCTAAGAAAAACAAGGCGGCGGTGGCCGATGGATTTAAGCACGGCGGCGAAGAACTGAGAAGGGCGAGTGCTTTTCACCTTCGATCGCTTAATAGCAGCAAGGATGGCTTGTCAATGCATACATGTGCTTTCGATCGATATGTGTTCGATTACCAATTTACTCGTGTTTGGGCTTGTGCATACCAATCCCATGTTGGCGGAATTTACGATCGGTATGTCGTGTATGGCGCTATGTGCGCACAAAATCTCATTTTTCTCGTTCCGCCGAATAGGGAAAGATCATTGTAGAAATGTAGAAGTAGCAAAAGAATCATATGGTCGTCAACAGCTGAGATCACCTGATCCGAAAAAGTTGATTCTTCGACACAGATTTGAATAAAGGACTTGAAAATAATAAAGGTGCAGTATAGGTGCGTTACCGATATGTTTTGGGTATAAGGCTCGCTGGAAGCTATTTTCACATATAATATTAGGTTGTCAAAAAAGTCTTGCGGTATTTTCGTTAGTTGGCGCTGAAAGCGCGTAGTTCTAGTTTTATTCGTCGCATCGGGTCATGCTATACCTTTTTGGAAAGCTCATTTCACGCGCTAACACGTGTTTGATTGATTGTCATTTCTTTTAAGTCGTCGTGAGTTATAGCGTCGCAAACATGGAGCAAAATAAAGAAAATACGGCATATTTTACAGTACTACTACGATAAAAGGCAAAAATGCATCTCAAGCCGCCAACAAAATTTGAGCAGTTTATGGATCCGATACTGTTTCCATTTCACCGCACAACGATGGTTTCAACGTTTTGTTCTGGTCAGAGGTGGTCGAAGATACGCCACGCTCCGGAAGGCCTGGGCATGAGTCATCAAAAATTCATTTCTATTTCAATAAAAAAAAAAAATTCAATAAAAATACCGCAAGACTTTTTGACAACCTAATATATACAATACTAAACAAAACAATTTGTAATAATTTAAACTTAAAATAGATATATAATATTCTTCAAATAATTTTAATAAAATAAAAACGATTTACCAATAATATGATACAATAAATAAAACTTTAATCAAAAACTAGGTAAATGTACTTTTATGAATTTTAATAATCGGAAATACATTTGAAAATTTAACAAAAAACGTACTTTGAAATAAAAATTGGATAGCGTACCACGGCAACACACTCGTGTCTTTTCAAGCGTTTGGCCATTTTAGTAGTAGAATATTTAGAAACCCCTAACGAACTGCATGGGCTTTTTGCCTGAGTCTTCCCCTCATTCATTGCACTCTTAATGTAATTTCTGTCATTCTATAAGCTTTCGCCTGCGTATACAGAATTGAAAATTATAGGATTTGTTACTGTAGGTTTATACAATGGGAAAGATCGCGGACGAACAATTCTGCAACGCTTGTGCCCCCTATTTATATTCTGTTTTGAAAGACCAGAGAAGGGAAAGATTATGTTAATTTCAATGTTTAGATATTTACGCATATATATTCATATACATATTTACAATGCACAAAGCGACTCAACATATAATCTATACAAGATATTTTTATATCAAAGCACACAAGATATGTATATTATTGACTATATTTCATGATGAATTCCTTGACAAATTTTGAAACATATAATAAATCATGTTTGTAATATTACCTAAATGTTTAATTAATTTCAGGTAACATAAATTATATATTTATAAGTATATTTATTTGGGCATAAAAATTTTGATTACATGTTAAAAGACCAAGCTGTCGCACTTATTCTCATATGTAGTTAACATGCATGTAAAGAAAAAGAACCATACGCGTAATGCTTGTAAATTTGTCCCACTTTGTATGTAAATGCATATGTACTCTTTAGGGTATTCTTCTGTTCTTGCAAAACTCTTGTACGGTGCACGATTAGCAGGTTCACTCCCTTAACGACACAACAAACACACATAGAAAATTATTCAATGGCTGTAAAATATGTCAAACCAAAACCTATGTTTATTTTCATGCAATGACACGTAAAATATAATTGCAATCCTGTTGTAGCTGTCATTTTTACATAAAGACACATTTCGCTGTTAAATTGTTGAAGGAAAAGTTCTAAATAGAATTATAATTTCTTTTTAAAATATAAAGATTTGTTAAATTTTTGTTGTTAGAATGAAATGCAGAAGGTAATTCACAATAGTCATTTACAACAAATTGACCAAATCAGCTGTTCATATATCACTAGATTCTGCAATGGTGTGTTGTTCTCGTGTCCTTGCACATTTCGGTATAGGACTTTCGGCTTTATGTTATCGTGCACTCTTGCAAGAACAAGGAGTCCCCCTTTGTGTTTCACGGACAAAACTCCGTTGTCCGTGACAACCAATATTGAAGTTCACGTTTTGTCAAAAGTCAATTGAAAAGACGCGACGACAAAGCGTCACAACATTATACTGTTGGTAGGATGTCGAGCTGTGCCTGCAAACGAACGATCACCGATTGTCATCTTAAAAGCTTCGCCAACAAAACAGCGTAAATATTTATGTTTATGTAGAAGCTCATACATATCAATGCAGATTTTTGTTACATACAAAATATTTCAGGAATCCCAATTTTGTCACTTTTTTCTGTATTTTTCCGAGCTTGCTGGGGTTGACATTTTCCCTTCTAGAAGAATATCATGAAATTGTTCAATTTATGAATTTTAGATTTTGCAATTGTCACGAAAAAGAAACTTGTAGGCAAAGGTATGCTTGAGGAGATGTAATGGTGTTTATTCTTATGAATAAAACAAGTTTATCTGTTGAAAAGTACGGTTGCGTTCATGAATGAAAATGTTGTGTGTTTTCTACAAAATTGGGCATCGACTATTAGGCTGCCACATTGACTTGTGCCGCTGCTGATGTTATGTGAGGCTGATTGTTGCTTTTTTGTGGAGACAATGCTTGTAGTTTTTATGGGTGACTTGGCACAATTCCATTTCATTGGCGCCGCGATTTGAAGGTACCGTTGGAAAAGAAGTCCTCCTGATTAAAAAATGTATAGGTTAATTTACCGCAAACGCTTGGTTTGCGAGATATTCGACCTTAAAGTTCAAAAATTCGCAAAATTCGAACATTTCAAGAAGCTTTTTCAGCGCGTTAAACCCACTTTATTCAGTTTTTTTCTCTTAATTCAATTAAATTACACTATAATCTTTTAAATGAATCACATTTTACACTTTTAGCAGGTTTTATTTAAAAAATCTTTACTTTAAAAATTACATTTACTCGTTTGAACCTCATTTGTTTACCTAAAATTACGAAGAAATGGAGCGCTGCCATGTGATAACAAGGAAATTCAGCTGAAATTCACTCTTTTTCGCAAAAATTCCTCTATTCATGCATATGGATATTTTCTTTTAAATTTATTAAGCAAATAAAGTAATATTATATACATATATTAGTAAAATTATATAACGATGTTATATATACATATGTATAAGTAATATTATATAATAATGTTACGTATTAAAGTGTAAGGTTACAGTACAGTACGAAAACTCAAATTTTGTTTCAATATGTATGAGTGCATGATAACCGTAAAATATAACCACTTTATATCAAAAACTCTTATTTTAAATATAACAATATATATATCGTCAACCCAAAATACAAACCAATGTATCATAAGAAATAAGTGAAATCGCTTGACCAAAAATAATCAAAATTTATCAATTTTATAACGAAAACTTAAATTTTGTTTGAATATGAGTGCATAATAACCTAAGAATATAACCACTTTCACCACTTTATAACAAATAGTCAATATATTTTTATTTTTAACGCTGAAAGGAGTACTACGTGAAAGTACTTCAGTCACCCCGGGTATTCGCTCGGCCAGAGTTATTTTTTAGAGCGCTGCCGAAACCAACGCAGAAAAGGAGTACTACGCGATAGTACTTCGGTCACCCCGAGTATTCGCTCGGCCAGGGTTATTTTTTTGCAGGCCGAAGGCCGCTTAACGCAGAAAGAGTACTTCACGAAAGTACTTCAGTCCACATAAATTACGTATTACACATATATATATGTAGAAAGTATTTTTATAGTTAATAAAGAAAAAGAATCACGCGATAAAACAAACAAAGAAAAATTGTTAAAAATCCTACATATCTACTGTTTAAGATGTGGCAAGGCTCGTTTTCCTCATAATTGTAAACAATCTAACCTTTTCAACGATGAGTGTGCTAAGTGATTTTTAAATTAATAAATTTAGTTAAAATATAGCAAAATAAAAGTGAAATGTAAGCTTATTTTAAAGCTTAGAGTGAGTATTTAAATATACAAAGTAAAAAAATGTGAAAAAAATTTTGTGAAACATAGAAATAACATGTTTTCTTAGTGCAAACTTTTTGAACTTTTAATCGTGAATATTTTAAAAATATTAGTAATTTTCACATTTTTTTTGGATATTCCTCCTCTGGAAAAGCTCCCCTATCCGTAGATATCCCATTTATACGGAAATTCGGTTTTTTACCCCACCGCCAAAGTAATCGGAATCGTGCCGGTGACTGACATTTACGCATATAAGGATGTAGGTTTGTGTATTCATTATTTTCGGCAATTTCATACACACATACATATGGATAGAGCAGTGCGCGAATTAGCGACGCCGAAAATAGCCGAAATAAATATCGCACCTAACCTAAACAAACATGAAAATTCCCTAATCCAAAGTGCAGCAGACAAAATGCGATAAGAGATAGATAAGTATAACAAAACTGCATTAGTTTAGCAAGTAAGCAAATCATTCTTATAACTTTAAATTGCTGTAAGGAAGAGAAGAACTCTCCTGAAAAATAGTCATTAAAAAAATATTAATAAAACAGGCAACACGAAAGTGCACTTTCCAAAAATAATATATATTATCTTTTAATCAAAACAAACTAACCGTTTATTACCTCATTATATACTACTGATAATATCTTCATTTGATTTGAACTGAACTTATGAATCCCCTATTTATCAGTGTGTTTTTTACCTGCAAATTAAGCTAATAGCTAATTTTGTATAGAAGACTTAAGGTAGCCATACGACACACATGTGCGTTCGATCGGCATGTGTGCGATTGCGATTACTCGTGTATGACGTGCGCACATACCAATCCATGTTCAAAAATGTTTGATTTTTACGATAGTTGTGCACACATGTATCGTTTTTTCCGAGGGGAATCTTAAATAGTTACTGCTACTTTTAACAGCAGCAATATGCATTCGTACTGCCTATAGGTGCACCTCGTTCGGAATCGCCCAGTCAGTATTATCTACTGTTCTGGACTTTGCCGAAACAGTACACCTACTTACTAAACTCTAACTCCGCCTCCTTAACTATGCCGAACCCCTGCGTTATTCGGTCCGGATACTTCGCTTTCCCAAAGATAGTCGCTCATTTATTATTTCTGACAGTGTAAAAATAACTTGTTCTGCACTCTCGTTATTGCTTCTACAAAAAGAGCCCTACTCCCTCGGCGACATAGTTCTGCCAATTACTCCTGAAGCATCATGTCCGCAATAAGAACTGCGTCATGTAATGGCGAGTCTATCTCGCCGTGTAAGTTTCATCCATCCTTGCCTTGTATGTTTACCGATTTAGCGATATCATCTCCCTTGCTTGATGTATCAGCGTGTTTGCCATTCGTTTAAGCTGGCTTGTCTACGCTCTGCCACCTTTAGTTTCCGGCCTGCGCTTTACTTTTATCGCTTCAGTTCGACAGCCATTATGTCTGGAGGAATAATTCCACTGGAACTCCAACAGTTCATTAGAAACCGTGCGAAAGGCACTGGCTATTCTGATAGCGCTCAACCGGAACACCGATTGTGTCACTCCAGCATATGTCTTATTTATTAATGCTGGTCCCATACAGGCGCCGTATACATTATAATTGACTGGCTGACCTTGGCCAGAAGAGCTCTCCTGCTCTGTTTCGGCCCTCCTATATTTTGCCATTATTCTTGATAAGGCCGCTTTTTCACACGATTTTTCAACATGCATTTTGTAGTTGAGTCGCATCAATCGTTACACCAAGGTATTTCACTGCGGATTGAGTTGTAATGTTGTGCCCGTCTATGTTAAGTGAAATGATTTCCCCATTGTTATAAGAACTGCTTCCGTTTGCGGCGGCAAGTTCGGTTTTGAACTCGTTAGCCACTGCTTTGTCTTTAGTACAGTATCACTACATGCCTATACTTTGTATTTTGATGGAGCTCCTTAGCTACTATTGTCACCGCAATATCATTTGCGTATCAATTATTGCACTTCTTTCGGTAGAGGAGGCGCAATATTCCATTATATGTATTCAAAAGTGGGCCTGAGGCCATGTGGCACACCACCCGTTACTCTATACTTTTTGATCCTTCGTCAGTGTCGTAGAGTTCTATCCTATCGGCCAAAATACTTTTGTATGATGTACAGCAAATAGCTCGAAGTTTTGAGCACTAATACACGTATATGGAGCCAATGAGTCGAGTTAAACGCGTTTTTTAACATCAAATGTGACGACAGCACAATACTATTTTTCCACATTCACCTGCCTCCTTCAAGAGCATTTTCTGCTATACCTGTTACTTTCTTGATTGCATCAGAGTTGAACGCTTTTCTACAAAAGCCATATTGATTATCAGTGAGACCTACATCTCCTTCAGGTGATTTTCTAGACGGGTACAGACTATCCGCTCCAGCGTTTGCCCATCGTATCGATCAAACAGGCAGTCGATAAGACTTGGTCTCTATCGGCTTGTTTATTCTGTAGAGTACTAGCCGTTGTACTTTTCAAATTTTTAAAAACACTCCTTCACGAGCAATGTGTATACAAATCGAAAATGGTTTTGGATCATAGCTGATCAATTTTGAGCCTATTCAGATACCACTAATCCTGCTGCTTTGCTATTTTCAAAGCGCACAGCCGGCCTGATCAACTTCCAGCTCGGTGATTTCTTCGTGGTAAAAATTTTCCTCCATCTTGGTTTTGTTGTGAAATAGAGTTGTTGTTGTTGACATTTTGGGAGTAATAAGAGGGTATGTAGGCATGACGTTTGCCACCTTTAATCCCTTGACATTACAATCCTATACGGCTCCGCCCACGGATTTTCGTCCACTTTTTCGCATAATTCTTTGAAACATGTCATTTTGCTCTCTTTAATTCATGGCAGCATCACAGGCTTTGCTAATGTTTTGTACCAACAATTTAGCCTGGTTGTTTATGTCATCAATTCCGTTTAAGTTTTTTCATCAGCATTAACTTAAAAGTTCCTCATCTAGGGTTTCAATTCTCCATCTTCAGACTGCACCTTTTGATGGCAAACATTTCGCTGTTGCATACTTTCGCTGATACTTATCATTATAGCCAGGTGGTCACTTTGGGTATATACGTCACATATCCGGCAGTCTATGTATCGATATAGCACCCTGCTGGCAAAAGATATATCGATAATGGAGCTGCGCCAATTTTTCTCAAAGGTGTTTTGTCTTCCTGTAATTAAACAGTACCACTACGTCTATAACAGCAAATGCTTTAAGCCATCATGCACTACTTTTCAAATCGTCGCATATCCGGCAGTCTATGTATCGATATAGCACCCTGCTGGCAAAGATATATCGATAATGGAGCTACGCCAGTTTTTTTCAAAGGTGTTTTGTCTTCTGTATTAAAACAGTACTACGTCTAGAACAACCAAATGCTTAAAGTAATGCACTACTTTTCAAATTTTATTTTTGCTGCATTCCCAGAGCCAGGTATTAAAATCACCTGCAATTATATTAGGTGTAGTTGTCATCGCATCTGCTCATCACGTGGTCGTTTTGGTGTGACTTCAGCAGTCGCCTGTTTCACTTAAGCTACGCTTTTACCTATGTTAGATTCTGTTGTCTATATGGTCATCTTGTGCACAGGTGTAAAGCTTCGATATTCCGCTCCGAATCACCCTCTCCGGTTCCACCAGTGAAAACAACTGGTGATACCAAAAGGACTCCCAGTGCGCCCCGGTATGGACCGGTCTTATTTATAGCCGCACTAACATGGTGACAACCCTGCCCAAAAAGCCGCTCTTTGGACACTTTAGTCCGTCGCACCTGGTTTAATCGGTGACCTATATTGGAACGCGGTAACTACCCGCCTCTGTCGCAGGACTGGCTTTATACCGCATCCTCCCTCCCTGCCGCTCATGATCGGGGACTGCTTTATTCGTTGTAACTTATTTCGCAAGTAACCTGCTGCCTGCAGGCCGTCCGGCTATCCACTGCCTGCCGACCCACTCCCTGGCTTTGAGCTCATCTGGAATGATTGATCCGTAGGATCCAAGACCAACAGGCGCTGTGTGCACACAAAATCTCATTTTCTTTTAGCTTATGATGGTTAATGGCTTTTATCAAAAATAAGAAATATTTAAAATCACATACCAATATACAAGTTTGTTTCGGGGGATGGAGTCATGTGTAGACGTTCAAAGTGAGAGAAAGTTCTCTGAATGCCCATTCGCAGGAGTGGCCAGAAACGATTCTTTATATGACTCAAGCAGCTCACGACTTCCTGTCTTTGACCAAGTATCCTCTGGGTAGCCTAAGAACATCCGTTCGGAAGGCGAAACCCTGCATAGGGTTGTGCGCTGGGTTTGGACCCACCACGTGAAAAGCCTATCCCAATGAAAAACGACAAACAGCCTCGGATGAGTTTTGAAACTAGCATAATTTAATTAGAATGTTATCGGTTTTATGTATTCGTAAAAATAAAGATAAAGATGATAATAATATCAAATTAATCTATATCGGGGCCAAACGAAAAAATATTTTTGTAAAACTGGTTTTCGCCAAAAATTGCGTTTTTGTCCAAAAAAATCTGTTAACGAAACATA
>NW_026090777.1:0-12824 GCF_024586455.1 Bactrocera neohumeralis
ATAAAATTGCTTGAATTTCGATCCTCTGATTGACGTTTTACCCCTTAAAGCACTTCCCTGTCTTTGATTCTGGCAAGATTCATTAGTATAAAATGTTCCGCTGCATCCGAACGTATCCTTTCTCACTTGTTTCTTTTATATTTTTATTTAAATAAAATCTCTTCTTCTTAATTGGCGTAGACCCCGCTTAAGCGATTATAGCCGAGTTAACAACAGCGCGCCAGTCGCTTCTTCTTCTCGCTACGTGGCGCCAATTGGATATTCCAAGCGAAGCCAGGTCCTTCTCAACTTGGTCCTTCCAACGGAGTGGAGGACTTCCTCTTCCTCTGCTTCCCCCGGCGAGTACTGCGTCCAATACTTTCAGAGCTGGAGTGTTTTCGTCCATCCGGACAACATGACCTAGCCAGCATAGCCGCTGTCTTTTAATTTGCTGAACTATGTCAATGTCGTCGGATATCATCGTTCCATCGAATGCGATATTCGCCGTGGCTAACGCGCAATAATTGGGTTTTTTTTCGTTTTTTATATACTTATGTGAATGCAGGTGCCGCTAATATGTTGGTAGTCGAAAAACTATTTTCGTATTTTGTCCATAGATGTCGTATACATATATTCAGTGCTACCAAGCACATTGTGCCATATCATATGCTATCCATGTAGGGTTGGAAAGGTAAAGATTATAAGCTTCATTTAGCAAAAAAAAAATTAAATTCGGGAAGTTGAAAATAAGTTACAGCTATTCAGAATTGAATGAAAATAATGAAGAAATTCGCTATATTTTAAAATTTTTTGCATAAAAAAAGGGAATATGACGCGCAATCCACCAATATAATTTGTGAAGTTCACGGAGACGATACTTTATCAGTTTGAGTAGCACAACAATTGTTCGCTCGCTTCCGTTCTGAAAATTTCGATTTACGCTGGTGGAAGAATGTCTCTAGCGAAAAAATGGCAAAGGTGGTAGACCAAAATGGTACATATTTGTCTATTTATGTAATATTATCATCTAAAAAAATAAGTTGAAGTTTTCGACTATCCAATGAATAATATGATTTGTTTTGTTTTTTATATTTTGCCGGTTCAAGTTAAAGTATTGTTTAAATATAATTACTTAAAACTACATAAATACTTTAAGTGCACATTTTATTTTTTTTAATCGATTAGATTGTCAAATTCAGCGGAATTAATGTAATTAAATGAATTGTTCAGTAAAACGAGAATCGGTTGATTGATTCCTCGGATCGTACTGTAATTTTGCTGTCAAAAAATCGGAATTGCACATAGCACGTTAAATTGTAACTCGTCATTCTTTGTAACTACAAGGAATATCATTGTATTTTACCAGATGATGAGTAGGTAACTGTAAAACAATTATGCATCAAGACCTAAATTTTGTAAAAATTGCATATACGATAATTTACCAAAAGGGACGATATGTAAGTACATACAAGGTCTTCGCAAAAGAAACAGAACTTTTAAATATAACTGTTTCTGGTTGCGCCCCTATTGGTGGGTATATGAAAAAAAAAGTTTGATCTCTTGTTGACATTTCGTAAAAATTTTAACACAATTGGATAACTACAATCGATGTTATCGATCAAAAAGTGACAGCAGCTTTTGGTCATCGGTTGTAAAATGCAAAGAGCAAATATTAAATTTTGTTTTAAACTTGGGAAAACGTTTACTGAAACATTTAAATGATGAAAAAAGTTTATGGTGATCAGTGACGAGTGGTTTAAGCGATTCCAAGAAGGTCGTGAGGACCTCTGTGACGATCAGAAAAAGTCGTCTTCAGAAGTCAAAAATAAAGACAATGCTGATTTGTTTTTACGATTCCGAGGGTATTGTACCCCGAGAGTTCGTCCCACCTGGCCAAACGATTAATGCTGTGTTTTACCTTGGTGTTATGAAGCGTCTTTTGTCACGCATTCGTCGTGCTCGACCACAATACCGTAAGGCAGGGTCCTGATAATGCGCCGTGTTATCGGTCGACGTTTGTCACAGATTTTTGGACAAAAAACTCCATATTAACCATTAATCACTCACCCTACTCACCTGATCTGGCACCCTGTGATTCTTAATCATTTGGAAAACTTCATTTGCAAATGAAAGGACACTGGGGTCAGGACATTTCAGCTATCCAAAAGGCGCCACCGATATTCTCAAGAGCATTCGAAAAATAACCTTAAACACTTATTTGAAATGCTAGTTGACCGGGCTAAACGCTGTATCAAAGCACAAGGAAACTGCTTTGAATAAAGAAATATAACTTTTGAAAAATATTAAGTTTTGGTATTTTTTAACAGTGCTGTTTCTTTTGCGACAGACCTGTACATGTATGTGGTATACTACTGTGTGCAAAAAACTTATAAGACTTTTTATACTCTTGCAACCAGTTGCTACAGAGCATAATAGTTTTGTTCACCTAACGGTTGCACGTATCACCTAAAATTAATCGACATAGATATAGGGTTATACAGATGGCGCAAAAGTAATCCTCCTATCAGAAGATGCTATTCATTTTGCAATTGACCTCCAATGTGAGTTCTGTTTTGACATTTGTGTAGTAAACACATGCGAAGCAAACACTGCGTGCCACAACCGATATGCTGAAGGATGCATTTCCCGGGCGCCTAATCTCCGGTTTTGGCGATTTGCACTGGCCAGCAAGATCACCTGATTTGACCGCTTCAGACTACTTTTTGTGGGGCTTTTTGAAGTCGCGGGTTTATGTCACCAAGCCTCAGACTCTTGCAGCACTTAAATATAATATCCGTCAAGAATGTGAGGACCTATCGGCGGAAGTTCTGGCCAAAGTGATGGAAAATGCCATAAAAAGGGGCTCAAATGACAATCAAGTCGATTCTCGACTTGATGTACAAAAATTTAAAATATCACATAAAAATAATCCACAAGCAGATTCAAGTTTTTCGTTTTTTAAAAAGCGCCATTTTCTAAAAACATCGGAAGGTTATTTATATATAAATGATCAGGGTGACGAGAAAAGTTGCAGTTTAGTTGATTGTCTGACTGTCCGTGCAAGCTGTAACCGGAGCAAAAATTGAAATATTTCGATGAAACTTGGTAAGAAGATTCTTAGTAGAAAAAATCGCCATTACCCGAAAACATATGAAGTCCATAACTAAAATTAAGACATAAAGCTATAATTTGGTACAGAGCATCTCAGCAACAAGGTACACCTTGGGGCACAAATTTTTTTAAAAAGTGGGAGTGGCACCGCCCTCTAACAAGTTGAATGTACATATCTCCTAATTCACTTAAACTACAACAACTAAATTTGTATCCTACAAATCTTATAAGAACTTCTACCAACAGTGTGTTACTGGATAAATTCGGAGCATAACCCCTCTCACTCCCCATATAACGGTACTGTTAAAAAACTACTGGGGATAAATAAATACCTAAGTAAGCCAGAAATTTTAAATTTTACCTCCGGGTGGTATTAGAGATCTTAATAGTAGCCGGTATAAAAAAATTAGACAACGGGATGGCACTCCCCTTTTTGGTAAAACCCCCATATCTTGTTACCCGTCCCCGGTACCTATAGTTTACTTTTATCGAAAATGTCGGCCAATGTGGATATATAATATATACCTGGAATTAAGGGATAATCCTTCTCTTTTTAAAGGGTTGCCTGTGTGTAAAAAATGGGATGAATGGGAAATTTTTTCCCTTACCCCAAAATATCAAATACAAAGATTTTCGAACTTCGGGCTGACTTTGTACCGCATATATCGAGTTATCCCAATGAAAATAAGGAAGCGTGTTTTAATCTAACAGTGTATCTTTGTGCCTAAAAAAAGTATAAAATGTTCGGTTTCACCCTTAGCCCTTCCTTACTTGTTTTTTTTTCGGTAAAAAACCCATCGTCGAATGTACCAAATGTCACATCAAAAAAATTTCATTGTGATGGCCCATCTTTCAAACGCATAAAATGCCTGGTGGAAAGCACTATTGATTGTTTATTGGGGGCAGAGGGTTCAGCTGATTGCATTAATTTGATATTGCCACAAATTTCTTTTTTTTATTTTTTCTTTTACATTTTTTAATATTAATAGGGGATTCTCTTGCTCTTGCAAGATTGACGATGACACAAAATGCAAAAATTCTTTTCGAAATATCAAGGCCAAGAGGCACCCATTGCAGAATCTAGTGATATATGAGGGGATAAAATAAACAGGGGTTTTTCGTATTTTATACCCATTGCAATTTTCTCCATGTTTCTTGTTGGGGGTTGCACCAGGACGAAAATTCTGAAATTTAGGCCCCGTGAAAGGGGTTTTTCAAAAGCAAAAGAACCCCCCTAGTAAGACAATATCAAGTGACAGCTGGTTTTTGTATATGGAATGTAAACAAATATTAAGTGACAATTTAGAGCCGGCAAAATATGTCTTCCAATAAAATCGATTAGAGCAGGTACCGATTATAGTGAGTGAAATGTAAGTTTGCAAGTAGTTGTCAGCAACTGTGTTTTCGTTTAACAGATTTTACATGGACGAAAACACAAGTTTTGGACGAAAACCTTTTTCCCCCCGAAAACATGTTTTCATTGTCGGTCCAACATAGTATTAGATACCTATACATTGTGTTGGAAATTTCAGTGTACTTAGAATCTGTTTAAATAAGTAAAAAAAACATGAAATAAATTTCATGTCTTTGAAGGCTTTGTACCACTCGTAGGCTTGGGTTTTGATAAAACTGAATCACCGTAAGCCTTTTCCAACTTTCGGAACCATTCGCACACTCGAAATTTGGTTAGAAATACAAAATTTTAGACAAATTCTTTGCGGGGAAATTGTTATTCATTGTAAAAATATCAACGCGCTATTGACTTGCATGCTTAAGCAAAAATGGTTGAAACAACCAAGCCCCTGATCAAATAATATAAGTTTCAGCGCTTCGTAAAAAAACGGTGGCTATTGGTAAACCTCGGTATCACGAAATGCTTTTAAAAAAAATTTTTTTACTTGTCCCCAATTGTAGGGGTTAAAGTCTGCTTATTGTGATCCAAAAAGCTCTTTTCCCAGTCGTCTTCAAGCAACGCCATCACCTCATATGCTTTTCGGAAAGGTTTTCTCCATTCCATATACAATTTTGTGCGCTAAACCAGTGGAGCCTCAGCTTCTAGTCAGCAGCAACAGAACACGCTAAAAAGGAAGCTGATTATTGTCCATACCCTTTTCCATTTAAATAAACGACCAACCCGAAACATCTGTACCACATCGATTGGGTCGATCTTGCCTATTTTGTAGCACTGTAAAAAAGGCCGTGTCACTGCCGTTATCTAAGAACTTAAATATACAATTGATAGTCTGGACGGAGCTACAGAACTCAACATTTATGGGGTTTAAAAACTCTGCACCTCGTATAACAACTATTCCATTGTCATCGACTGGGGAATCGAGTTCGCCATTTCTTGATGTTACACTTTCACTGCCGCTCTGCAGGCTGAATAAGTGTTTGCTCTATAACTTCTGTATGCTCTGAACATTAGACTCTTGATCACTACTTTGGGGCCTACAAAACATACTCCTTCCGTTGTGGCCATCTTTTTATAAAACTTTCGAACTTACACCAGCGCGTCAAGCTCTTCAAATTCGGCTTCTCTTTTTCTATCTGCATATGCGCCCCTTTTTTTCTTTTAAATCTGAATCATCCCCCCCGCTCGTGTTCGATCAATACAGCATTGCGGTAGGCGTCCGCTTTCTCCCACTTCGACACCACAGTTCTCAACGTACCCGCTGATCTTTAGACCTTTACGAAAACCAGTGGTTTGGTTGCACTTCGGCATGAAGTGCCGCCCCACAGTTCCTATACCGAGTTGTCTGACAAGTGTTCTCAAAACGGTGCAAGTGATGAAAATCGTTTGACTGTCTGATGTGATTGCAGCTTCTCAACGTTGAACCTTCCTTCCTTTTTTTCCACAGAGGCGGGTGCCAATCTTGGCTGTAACAAGATGGTGGGCAGAGTCGATGTTTTGATCTCGGGGGGTAGACACGTCTAAAACATAAACGTGTCCCCGTCTTCCCAAAAAGATCGATTTGGTTGGTGGTTTTTCCATCCGGAAACAGCCAGGTAGCTTGATGAATTTTTCTATGCTAAAATCTAGTAATATTGCGGACCCTGGCGAAATCGATCAGCGTCAACCCATTTGGGGATGTTTCCTCGTAGAGACTGAATTTACCGACCGTTGTGCCAAAGATATTTTCTTTGCCCACCCTAACGTTAAAGTCGCCAAGCACGATTTTGACATCGTGGCGGGGGCGATTTATAGGTCCGCTCTAAGTGCTCAAAAAGGCATCATCTAGGCATCTTTATCCAGGATTGGCGACGGTGTCGCTCCCACCCGAAACCCACACCGATTTTGCCTCCTTTTTGAACGTTTCATTTCAGTCCTTGTCCCGTCGAATTTTTTAACAGCGGCGATGTCAGCCTTTATTTTCACGAGAACATCAACTAGCTGGGCAGCGGCACCTTCCCAATTAAGGGACCGGACATTAGGTGTATGCCCTCAAATGGTAATCCTTAAATGTTTGCCATGGTTGTTCAAAAGGAGGTTGTCTCGTTCGAGGCTGTGTTTAGTTTTCTTAAAGTCCCGGGAAGTCGTGAGTTATTTGGGCCCATAATGGCAATCAGATCAAGCAGACTCTAAAAACTATGTACTAGGGGGGCTCTGGGAAATTTAAAGAGGATGCGATAAAATAATTGTTAATCCTCAACTAAAACTACAGCATATCAAATTATTTTCATTAGCTCTTATTAATAGCAGAACCACAGGACACCCTAATTTTGCCCTCATTCAGGAGCCACTTTTAAATAGGAACCAGGCTTGTTAAAAGCATTTCATCTGGTGTAAGATTGTCATGCCAGTTGCACTATGCCTGGCGTAACTTATTGGACCTAAGACAGCATAGTAGCCAAAAATCTTGGGGTCAATTAGGTGATACTCGTACTGCATCACTAACTTTCAAACGTCAATCACGTTATTTTACGTTTACGCCCAAATACTTATTCTGTAAGCAACTAACAGCGAAGTCAATTGCATTGCAGACTTCTCTATATTAGTCGTCTATACAATATGTATTTGTTACACCAAATTTTTTCTTCCAAAAGAGAAAGAGATAGTGGTAAATATTTATACAGATGAGCCCTAACTATATAATCGAGTGAATGGTGGTGTGTTTTCACAAAATTAAATTCCAGAATGGCCTTTCAACAATCCAGGCCACTGCAGTGGCAAATTTGACAAAGGGTGTGCTCACGATATATTAAATATATTTATAGTATAGTCCGCTCCGGCTTTCGCATGGGTATTAAAAATCAATTCAAAAGTAAGGTCATTAAAAATGAATAAATGAAGGGGAATTTTTGAAATGAAAACTTTATATTTTTTCTGCATTATTATAAATTTTTTTTAAATTTTTTGTAAAAAGGCTCTTTACTATATTTTATTTTTCTACTCCTGATGATTTTATATGACCTTCGATGCGTCCCAATATATAGTTGGCCATGAGTAAAACATTCTTACGACATATGTATGTAATACAATCTTTCTGAAATCATTTTTGCCATCATATCGACAATATACTGACTAAATAAATCTTTGTAATAATGTAATGGATTGAAACAATTAGCTCTAACCATCAACCAATGGTAAATACCTAAAATTGTTTCACGTCGCTGTTTTGTTACGAGCTGTACCTTGTTGTACTGGATCCTGTAGAGGATAATACGAACGATGTAACTCAGATAGACCTTTGCGATGGTACGTATCTACCATGCAGCACTATATCTCTTGGGATTTTTCTTCGTCAACCAATATGACGGATATCTCGTTTACAGCTGAAGCATTATACCTACCCAGGTGTGCTGTGTTTTGGGAGGCGGTCGGAGTGAATAATTAACTTTGAATTATCTGAAGAGTTTCGATCTAAGTTTTGTTTAAACCATCTTATGTATGTATTGTTGCTATACAGTGCAGTTTGTTGTTCGTTAATTAAAAAAAATGTTTAGTATTGGAGCTGTGTTTGACAGTAACGATAGCTGATCTGCGTCTGAAATGAAATAGATTTCCAAGAATTGTGGACTTTGACCTGATGATGGTAGAAGGCTACCTATTAAATAATACACTTCTTCTGTTTTAACAGTAGGCATAAAATTATCTTTTTTTATGTCTTTCGCGCCAACCGATGTCATTGAAAAATATTATTCTACCTACAAATGTTTTTTTTTAAATGTATACATAGAATGTGTGATTACTTATCAATAAATTTTTGATTGGTTTTGGTGGCTCCTGCTTATTGAGGCCATGAACTTTTTCAGAAGCACAACATATAACATCCGGTTCATGGGTCCATTTTTTGGCAGAAAACTTAAAGCAGTTCCTCTCCATGGCCCCGATTTGGACGGAAGGCTGTTGAGCATAATCAATATGTGGATCGTATCTGAAAGCCAATCTATTTCTATTAGCTAAAACTTGATTATGACCTTTAGTCGTTAATGTCCGTTGTCTTTATCTTTGATCATGAAGACGTGGGGAACGCTCAGAGCTCGAATCCTTAGTGCACGCTTGTATACTTGATATTTTGCTCTTGGCGTCATTGCATATTCTCCGTACTCGACTCTCTAGAGCGCGTGCTTGTGATTTTGATACCCTCGCCTGGGAACAATTTCTAGAAAGTTGAGACCTAGATCTTTTGGGCATTTTAAAATGAAAAAAAGTTAACCTCTACTAAATTAGTTGCTTAAAATCTATAAAAAAATATGACGGATGTGTAACAAAAAAGTATTATAAGAACTACTTGTCTCGCTAAGCTGTTTGGATAGTTAAAAAGTTACAAAATATTATTTATTAAAAAAAAAAAAAAAAAATGGTTTAGTTCTAAAAAAAAACTGATGTTTATTTCTGAAAATAGTTTTTTTAAATTTAAAAAAAAAAAAAATTATTTTGCTGGAAATTTCTTGTATACGCTTTTAAAGTATATAAGTTATCACAGTTGCAAAGCTAATAAAGCTAACAAAATATACCAACAGCAAAGTTGTCATAGCTAACAAAAATATATCAGAAATTTAATTCAGTAATATTCTGCAATTACAGAATTTCATTATTGCTCAATAAAGTTTATTTCCAAAAATTAAACAAAAACACATTTCTTCGGCACTAAACCAGTGCGAAAGCCGTGCCGCCATAGCCCTGACAGAAGCAAAATTAATGCGCCTTAAGCAACGCTAATGCGCATTGAAATTTTTGGTGACAGACGGCAGACTTCTGCATTTAGACAGCTAATTTTTTGTTTTTTTTTAAAAAAAAGTAAAATAAAAATGAATAAGAGAGATTATTAATAGAAATTTTGGTTTTTTTTGGAAAATCAATATATATTTAACGAAAAATTATTTTTTAAAACTATTCAAAAAAAAGGGAAATTAAAAGCAATAATTGATTGTAATGCGGAAAAATGTGTGCGAAAAATTTAAGAAAAAGGAAAAATGGATAGCAAAGTGTACGTTGTTTATTTTCTGCCATCAAAAAATATTAAAATTTGTTTTTTTAATATCTTGCACATAATTTAATTAGCAATATAAAACTGATACCTCTGATGAACGCAAAGGAAGCGGTTTAGCACGTTACACGTGGTGCATTTATTGAAGATCAGAAAAGAAGTAAGTGTTACGAAAGGACAATTCAATTACATGACATTAAGCGGTAGATGGCGCATAACACGGCGCAGTGCTGCCACAGCCACCCCCCTTCCAATAAACCCCTTTTGGGGAAGGCAAATTTCAATAAGTCCTTTGTGGTACAGCAGGATTAGGATGAGTGCTGTCATCTTTGGTTACGAATGCCGGCTTAAGGCGATCTGCTGAAATGTTAACTTCGTGGGTTGATTCTCACTGTGAACACTCGATCTGACTGCCGACTGACTATTGGATAGGGCCCCGCTTTTGGTGGTTCCAAAGGTGCCCTTACGCATCCGCCCCGACGAAGACATGTGCCTGAACATTTTTTTCAACCGAACAGTTTCGGCCTTTTGATGTGCGCGCTGAAGGTTTGACTTTTTGCATGTGCTCTTAAATTTATCTTATTTAAATTTATGAAAGTTTGGTGTGGAATGTGCATCTCTTCTTCTGTGAAATTCAGGGAAGACGAAAAAATAATGTCCTCCTTTAAAACAAATCCTTAATCCCCAAAAAAACTGTAGGGAAACAAGTCCACCCACGATTTATCACTGTGGGACGGTGGGCGAAGGGCTGTCCAACGCCTATCATGCCGTTGCATTGTGGATGGTACGGAGTGGCATGAATGTGTTTCTTAACCAATCTTGCCAATGATTGGAACAAAGGGAGACTCAAAAGCGTACATTGTCGGTAATGATTGTTCTTGGGCAGCCAAAACGAGCAATCCAATGCGTCCAAAATTTAGTTACTGTGTTTCGGTTATGTCCTTCATTGTCCTTATTTTGTGAGGCAATAGCGGTATCCCTTTCCTGGGCTTACAACCGATCAAGATGTACATGTTCAAAACGGCTATCTGGTAGTAATTTTTTTCGGTGGCAAATGATTATGTTTATGAATTTTAGCCCGTTGGCCCTAAACAACTTTGACCCATGAACTAACATCTTTTTTTATCGCCCAAACTATTTAGAACGCATGTGTTTTAATTAGCGCGCCCACTGGGGTGGGACGAACTGTGAACTGAATTATAAGGAAGTGTTACGAAATGACAATTCAATTATATGGTTACATGACATTAAGCGATAGATGGCGCATAACACGGCGCAGTGCTGCAAGCAGATTTCAAGCGACATCTGTCAAAAAATAGCAAAAATAGACCATTTTTGAGCAGTGTTGCCTACTCAAATTTCGTAAATTCAGCTAAATGCACGAAATTCTTGTGCATTAAAATTTGCATTAACATGGGTCAAAGGGCAGGTAAATGTAAATTAAGCCCGTTAATGCATATTAGCGCTGTCGTCTGTCAGGGCTATTATGTAACCCTTTCTTTACCAAACTGAGGTTTGCAATATTTTTCATCACAACTGAATGTATAGAAATAAGTAGGTACATTGTAAAATTGTCAACAAATAGGGTTCCCAAAATAAAAGAACTTAAAAACAGCGCAAATGGCATACTGACACTTAAAACGCAATAATTTTTCCCAAATTAGAAATGTCTTTAAATTTACTAAAACGATAAAGATAGCAGTTCCTGTTTTTTAGAATGCATCTTGTAAGATTTTTGAATAAACTTATAGACTGTGGGCACGTTTCTCCCATTTAAAAAATTTTAAGCGTTGAGCATATTTGTCAACACTTTATGCGGTATTAATGGGGTATTCAGAAAATTTTTTTTTAGAAATAAAATAATGGCATATTAATCGAACATAATTTGAAAAATTTTGAGCCTTAAAAATTGAGCTCGAAATGTAAGGTGACTTTGGGATGAAAAATTATATATATATATTTTTTTTAAAATTTTAAATTTTATGAAATTAAAAAATGTTTTTTTTATTTTTGTTTTAATTGAAAAACGAAGTTTAGTGACGTTATTTTTGAAAACAATATTGGAAAAACCCCGAAGAAAAAAAAAGTTAAAAAAAAATTAAGAAAGTATAGTGGAAAGTTTTGATTGGCCAGAGTGTATATGTGGCGCAGTCCCTTTTGACAGAGCTTTAAAAATGTAATTAAGAGGATTAAAAATGCAACTCAAAAAAACCGAAATCCACACCCTACCCCCTTTTTTTAGCAACACCAAAAAATCCCAAGCCGCGTACCTTCAAACAGACAGTTGCCCTCGCTCGGTTAGATTATATCGAGGTTGGAAAAAACCCTGGTATAAAAATAATGTTCATCATTCTTTTTTTGAGGGGGCAAGTTTCTGTGTTCAAAGGTCCGAAATAGCTCGAGCTCCCCCCTCGAACTGTTTCCCCAAGGCCATTGGCACAATGGTGAAGTCATCCAGAAGTTAATCCCGAATTTACCCGTAATTCCTTTGGGGATTTCTGGACGCCTGGTCTGTTTAGACTTGGGGAAAATGCCTTGAAGATCGCACCACCTTGCTTCATTGTGCCCAATAACCGATAAACGCCAAGCTTTTTTCAATCAACACTTCGCAAGATTTTCCCCGACATCCTCAAAGAGTTTTAAATTCCTGTACGACAATCATGGATTGAACTAACACCACCGTTTCCCATCATTACGACCGGCCAGCCTACGTATGTCTGACTTCAACTTAAACATCAACGTCTCAAAATCAAAATTTGGAATTTTCGAGGGTTTATCCGGGTTCAACCACGAAAGATGGGATCCGCCCACTTCGTAGCCGTATAGCCTTAACGCAGATCCCACTTCCGACTGTCGCCAAGGAACTTAAGCGATTTTACTATGCTGAACTTTTATTTGATTCTTTTCCAAACGCGCTGCCACTTCAAAATTGCGCTATACCACCGTGTATTAAAAATTTTCAAAAATAAACAAATAAAAAATAATAAGATAACAACAAACAATCGAATAAAAATGGTGCACACAAATTGTTAATAATAATATAAACAAATTGTGCACAAAAAAAAAAATAAACATAATAATGAGTGCTTCGCAGCCTCAGCAGCAAGGCCGTGGCATTCCCTTAAAAGCCTACTTCAGCTTTGTCGACCCAACAACAATTACAACTACTGGCAATAAAAAGGGTAACGGCGATGATGAGTCATCGCGACGATCAACAGAAAAAAGGAAAGCAGCAAAGAAAGCACTCAGCAGAAGCAGCAGAAAACAACAATGCGCTGACAGTAACCCGTCTGCGGAAACCAG
>NW_026090778.1:0-13153 GCF_024586455.1 Bactrocera neohumeralis
ACAGTTCAAAAAATGAAGAAATCGGATAATAACCACGCCCACCTCCCATACAAAGGTTATGTTCAAAATCACTAAAAGTGCGTTAACCGACTAACAAAAAACGTCAGAAACACTAAATTTTACGGAAGAAGTGGCAGAAGGAAGCTGCCCCCAGGCTTTTTTTAAAAATTGAAAATGGGCGTGGCGCCGCCCACTTATGGACCAAGAAGCATATCTCAGGAGCTACTAGACCGATTTCAATGAAATTCGGTATATAATGTTTCTTAACACCCTGATGACATGTACGAAATATGGCTGAAATCGGTTCACAACCACGCCTTCTTCCAATATAAAGCTATTTTGAATTCCATCTGATGCCTTCTTTGTATAATACGAGTATAAACATTAGGAACCAATGATGATAGCGGAATAAAACTTTACACAAATACGGTATTTGAAAAATATGTAAATGACGAATAATGAAATCTCGATTATCACTTTACCATGCGAGAGTATAAAATGTTCGGTGACACCCGAACTTAGCCCTTCCTTACTTGTTTCATTAGGCTTTTTTCCAGGCTTAGAAATTGCTGGACTGATATTCTAGAGTGGTTTCAGGAAAAGTTGGTTTGAATGGTAGTCGCACAACATAACGACCATGTTCGTTTCTTGTTGTTGTGGACTTGTAATAGGCTTCGCATGCCTGATCTTCTTCTGAAAGTTGAGTAGTCTGAGGTAATTCTTCTACTTCCCAGAATTTTTTGAGTTCATCATTTAAATATTCGTTTGAAATATTTTCAACTTCAGTTGTAAAAGAATTAATTTTTTCTGTTACTTGGCCACTTAATATCCACCCAAAGATTGTATTTTGGGCTAACAATTTATTGGAGATTTTTTCTATACCTTCAAGAATTATTTGAGATATTAAGTCACTACCTAATAACAAATCGATTTGTGATGGGGTATGGCAGTTGGGGTCTGCTAATTTGAGATATGAGCATTTTTCCTATTGCTTTTTATTTACTTCACAGCTTGGAAGCAAATTTGTGAGTTGCGGTAGAACGATGGCTTGTGTATCTATTCTTATATCCGCGTTTGGGGAGACTATTGTGATTGGGTAATTTTGTTTGAATTTTGTATAATTCTTCCGCCCATTCCTGAAATTTGGAAATTTGAATTTTTGACAGGCAATTTTAGCCGATTTTGAGCTTTAGATGATATAAAGGATCTTTGAGAACCTTGATCTATTAATGCTCTTAATTTGAATAATTCTCCTCTATGTTCAATAGCGATGACCGCAGTGGGTAAAAGAATTTTGCTTTCATTCTCTGAATGAAGAGCTTGAATTTTTGCTGCTTTAGAGCAACATGGTTGTTCTTCCCTTATTTCGGGATTTGAGATTTCGGGATTATCACTTTTGGTTGTAGTGACTAACCCGGTGGTTTTATGAAATTGATTTTGCTTCATGTTTTAAAAATTTGTAATATGAAGCAATGAGTGATGTCTTCGTTGACAGTACACACAACTAAATTTGCTTTCACAGTCTTTTGTCGTATGAGCATTCGACAGACAGTTGATGCAAAGTTTATGTTGTCTAACAAGATTGTTTCTGTCAGAAACGGATAATTTTTTAAATTTCTCGCAAGATCTTATGTTATGACCTCCCTTACAAATTTCACATAATGGTTGCCATTTATTTGGTTGGTTTGACACGAAAGTGTGACTTCCAGTAGCGTGTCTATTGTATTGCATATTATTGCTGGCTTGAGGTTTAAACAAGTTTTTACTTGAGTCATTTTGATGACCTTTTATATTTATATTTTTTTTTGTCTATTCGCTCAGCTATCTCGTATTGAGTAGTGAGGAATGTTTTCATCTGTTGCCAGGTGGGCATTATTTTTCTTTCCACTAGAGATTGTTCCCATCGTAGCAAAGCAGCATCAGGCAGTGTTTCTGCGCAAATGGTTACTATCATAGGGTCCCACGATTCTGTGGAGATATTTTGTGTTTTTAACACTGATAAACAATTGGTCACTGTGGAGTGTAAGTTTTGAAATTCCTGGCTGGTTTCTTGTTGAATTTTTGGCAAATGCAATAAAGTTTTTATTGGGTTTTCTATCATAACCCTTTCATTTTCGTACCTTTCGACCAGTGCTTCCCAAGCCAGTCTAAAATTTTCGTCATTTAAAGCGAATCGCTTGACGATACTGCCTGCTTCCCCTTTTGTTTTGTACCTTAGATGGTATAACTTTTGCGCTTGTGAGAGTTTAGGATGGTTTATATAAACGGCAGTGAACATGTCCCGGAAGGACGGCCATTGATCATAATATCCATTTAAAACTTCAGTATCACAAGCTGGTACTTTGAGATATATGCCTTTATCTAGGTCTTCTTTTGGTGTTGTAACTACTCTGGGAGGGGGAGTAGTGGCTCTACTTGGCCTTACTAAACTTATTTGTTCAGTTATCATTCCCTTTGTTAACTCATACTGATCGCGGCAGTTATCACACTTGGCTGTCGCCGAAGCTTTTGCGTTTTCTGGGAGTTCTGCGTCGTCAGTATCTAGTACTGTATCGTACGCTGCCAGAAGGCGAGCCCAGAGATTGTTCACACTTTCTAGTTTTATATTCAAAACTGATTCTGTGATATCCGTAATAGGGGAAGCTTGAAATCTTGTACAATATCTTATAAAACTGTCACTTTCAGTGATGAATCTAGATATTGTCTGATCTTTTGATCTTTTTTGTTTTATACTCTGCTTTGAGCGTGTAGCTTCAGCAGGTGTGCCTTGTGGTTTATCTTCATCAGCCATTTTCGGAATTTCTAATGATATAGGTGTTATTGGCTTAACCTCTCTTGATTTGTCAAATTGCATTAATTAAATTGAATTGGAAGCTGTGAGCTTAAAAATGTTTCGTTTGAAATACTACAATTGTAAAATTGGTATTATGAAAAAATATATATAAAAAAAATATTTGCAAATATTTCGTTAGAAATAGAATTGAATGATTGGCGTTATTAAAAAATGTTGTAAAAAATGCTTGTCAATATTTCGTTTGAAACTGTATTTTAAGCAAACATATGCGCATAAATTATTTTATTAAAAATTTAATTGGAACGGACTTACTTTTTTCTTCGCCAAGGGTTTATGGGTAGCAATACTTATTTATGTGTGTGTATCTCTTCGTTCTTTCTCTCGCTTATTCTCCTTTCGTCTTGGTTTTTGTTTTCCCTTTGATGTTTTCCGTGTTTAGTTTGTAGTCTGTTCCCACGTTGCTTGTACTCCTTGTTTGCTCTGCCGTATGTTTTGGGGTTTTTGTCCCTGTATGTATGTATGTACTTATTTTTTTTTATATTTCAGCACTGCACTGCACTCTAGTTAAAAGTATGTGTTGTTTCTGTGTTCTATTTTCACTTCACTTTAGTTTTATTATACTCTCGCAACAAAGTTGCTAAGGAGAGTATTATAGTTTTGTTCACATAACGGTTGTTTGTAAGTCCTTTAAACTAAAAGAGTCAGATATAGGGTTTTATGTACCAAAGTGATCAGGTGTAGAGTTTTTCCGGATGTTTTTATCCGTCCGTCCGTCTATATATTTCGTCTATATCCTTACGTCCGTCGTCTATGGTGCAAGTCGTAACTTGAGTTAGAGAGATATCATGATGAAACTTGGTGAACGTATTCCTTGGCTCCATAAGAAGGTTAAGTTGAAGATGGGCAAAATCTGCCCACTGCCACGTTTACAAAATGGCGGAAACCGATCCCTTGTTTTTATAAACAAAAGATATTAAAGTGAAATTGCAAATAAGGATCGCATTAGGAGGGAAATATCGACGTTATTACTTTTTTTGTACATTTCGGAAACTACTATAGCTATGTCAACCAAACTCTATAGAATCGTTTCCTTCAGACATTTCCATATACAGTTCAAAAATGGAAGAAATCGGATAATAACCTTGCCCACCTCTCATACAAAGGTTATGTTGAAAATCACTAAAAGTGCGTTAACCGACTAACAAAAAACGTCAGAAACACTAAATTTTACGGAAAAAATTACAAAAAATTGTATGTTTTTATTTTTTTTTTTATGCCCACTTATGGACCAAAAAAACCATATCTCAGGCAACCAATTTCAATGAAATTCGGTATATAATATTTTCTTAACACCGTGATGAAAACGAAATATGGGTGAAATGTTCACAACCACGCCTTCTTCCAATATAACGCTATGAATTTTGACTGAATTTTCTGTTGTATTACGAGTAGTGTACATTAGGAACCAATGATGATAGCAGCATAAAATTTTACACAAATACGGTATTTGAAAAATATGTAAATGACTATCTAACCGGTTTTTGTATGAAATGATTATACTTTATCATGCGAGAGTATAAAATGTTCGGTGACACCCGAACTTAGTTTATGTATATCGCGCCCGTTTATGGATTTTGCACAGTTGAGGTTATTGACCTTTCTTTTGTGTTATAACGCGCCCGTTTAATGCTATTTGTTCATATATATTATATAGTTATAATTCCTTCACTTTTTTATACCTTTTAACTTTTTTGTTTTTTCTTTATATATTATATCGTTCTGTATTTAATATTTATATATATATATATACATATATATAAATTTTTTTTTTTTTCACCTGTGGTTTTTTATCATACATACATAGGTGCCTTTCTGAGCGGCTCGAAGGACCATTTGGTTGTTGGAGTTAGTTTCTATGGATTTTGCGGGGTATACTTACTTCGCCTTTAGTTATGTATCCCTTTTTTTATTTAAATTAAAGATTGGCAATTTTTTCGGAACCACTAACTCAGCGCTTTTTGTATTATTTGTTTTGTTTTGCGGGCACAATTCAACTTTATTGTAATAAATATAAAAATAAATATTCAAATTTTTACACAGTTCTAATTAACTTTTATTTCACTGTTATTTCACACCAGTAAACGCGACCGAAACGGTTTTCCAAATTTAGTACCACAACTTTGATGAAAATTCCAATAGTTGGCGAAACGTACAGATGTATCGGATGCGGGCATAGAAAACGAATTGTGATCCACCCCGATCTAACCAATCCTTTTTTATCGGTTAGGTGGTGAAAACGATAACGTGTGGTGTGTGTGTAGTGTGGTTGGTTTGTTGCGTGTATGATGATGTAGGTTGTATGCTGAATGTTGTGTTGTATGATGAGTGTGAGTTGTGTGATGAGTGTGAGTGGTGTGATGAATGTTATGTTGTGTGGAGGGGCGAAATGCCATGAAGTCGCATAAACAATTACAAAGAAAAATGAACGTAAAGAAAAGCTTTCAAAACGTCATTCAACATCAACACTTACCAGAAAAGTATCAACTAGAACACGTCACCATTCAGATCAGCCAGATATGGATTCTTCCAAAAACGATGCCGATGATGAATTTTCTCTTCCATCCTCTAAAACCAAACAAAACACACTATTATTAGAACACACTGCTTTAGCTGCCCAAAGATTTGGAGTAAGTGATAGAGCAGCGGCCTTGATTGTTTCATCTACTTTTCTGGATGCCAAAAAAGCAGGTTTGATAACAGAGGATCAGGCTAGCTTTGTCACTGACAAATGCAAGATTAGTCATGCAAAAAAAGGTGTTGGAGTTGAGCTCCAAAACACCGAAAGTATTGACTCTGTATATTGGCTGTATTTTGACGGCCGCAAAGACAATACACTTACACAAGTCAGCGAAGGTTAAAAGTACTACCGCGATACTGTCAAAGAGGAACATATTTCTCTTATAGCGGAACCTGGTTGTCATTACTTTGGCCACGTCACCTCTCCTTCCGGGTCAGCTGACGATGAGACGCAAGCTATATGGCAACATTTACAAGACAATTCAGTTGAACATCTAGAAGTTGTCGGTGATGATGGCACCAACACGAACACAGGTTGGAAAGGTGGAATCATTCGGAAACTAGAAGAAAGAAAAGGTAGGCCATTACAGTGGGTTGTTTGTCTTCTACATTTGAACGAACGTCCATTTTTTGCTCTTTTCGAACACATAGATGGTGTTTCAAAGAGTCCAAATACATTCTCTGGCGACATAGGTAAACTGCTCCCTGATTGTGAGAAGTTGCCTGTTGTCAAATTTGAAAGTTTTCCATCCTGTCAATTACCTTCTGAGGTTATTAATCCGACCCAACTTAGCACAGACCAAACTTATCTCTATAAAATATCAGAAGCTGTTATTTCCGGTCAATGTTCCTCAGATTTAGCGTCGATGAATCCAGGTAATATGTGCAAATCTCGCTGGCTCACCTGTGAAAATAGAATTCTGAGATTATACATTTCTACTGACAAACCAACAAAGGAAATAAAGATTTTGGTCAAGTACATAGTTACAGTTTACTCACCTTTGTGGTTCTCAATAAGATTCAACCGTTCAATCAAAGATGGCTCGCGCCATCTCTATGCTGCAATTCAAAGGTCGAGATACTTACCTACTAAACTGCGCAAGGTTGTCGATTCATCCATTCGACAGAATGCTTTCCTTGCTCTTCCAGAAAACATTCTCCTTAGTATGATGACTGAATAGAAGTCAGAAAGTTGGCCCTTGACCGTCTTTTGGCAGCCAGAGAAGCAGAGTCTGACACTGTAAATGGAAGGGTTAGATGTAATAAAGTGCCAAAGCTGAATTTCAAAGCTAATAATTATTACGATAAGTTAATCATATATTATTTATATTACCTTGACTGTTCCACCAGTTCTTTGTTCAGTTTCTAACGAAGAACTCATAAAAGGGCTGTCGGGAGACACTGCAGAGGTATGGAAATTTAGTGAATTCCCCTCTCACATCGTGGCAGTCGAGAAAACCGTCAAACTGGTGACAGAGGCATCTTCTAAAGTTATTGGCCCCAATCTCGTGATCGTTTTATACGCTCTACACTGAAATCTAGGCAAAAAATGCCAAAGTTTAGTACAAAATCTGATTTTATCAATAAATTTGACACAGATTCAGACTAAAACAAGCCTGACATATGGTTGGTCGGTTGGGTTGGGCTTAGGAGGAAGGCGAAGAGCAGCCACCTCCACGCGGTGGGTTCTGGGTGACCAATACATACCAATCCTTGATGGTGTGCAACCGGTTGGCGGGCAAGTCCTGGGGCTGTAAGCCAAGGATCCTCAGGTGGTTGTACACCATGATAGTGCGACCAATAATCACATACGGGGCGGTGGCCTGGGCCTCAATAGCGTCGCAGACTTCGGTTAAGACCAAGCTATCGAAGCTGCAGCGGCTAGCCTGTGTCTGCATGACGGGCGCAATGCGCATCGGTCCAACGGCAGCACTGGAGGTTCTGACGGAGCTTACCCCGCTTCACTTGGTTATTGGTCAGGTAGCCAAGCACACAATTCTGCAAATAACGGCAGAGGGGTGGGGCAAAGGTAGGGTAATCTCGTCCCAGAGGATGGAAAAGATAAGTGGCGATGTACCATCAGCCCTCCTCCCGAAGGGACAGCACTACCAAAACAGTTATCTTCAAGAAGAAGTTTAAGGTCACCCTCGGCAGCAAAGACGAGTGGAATGATTCCAATCTCGAACTGATGCTGAGGAATAGTACGCTGAGGTGGTACACCGACGGCTCGAAAATGTCGGAGGGAATCGGTGCAGGGATCGCGGGTCCACGCACTAGGCTCTCCATACCCATGGGAGAGTTCCCAAGCATTTTCCAGGCAGAAGTCTTTGCCATAAGTCGGTGTATAGAAATAAACCTCCATCGCAACTATCGCAATGAGAGAATAGCCATTCTCAGCGATAGTCAAGCGGCGCTAAAAGCGATCTCTTCTTACGAAATAAAATCGCTATTAGTGCAGGAGTGCAGGGAAAGGCTGAACAGCCTTGCAGAACATAACTAGGTATACCTAATCTGGGTGCCTGGTCACAGAGGTATAGCCGGTAATGAACTGGCGGATGAGCTAGCCCGCTCCGCAGCCTCCACCAAGATGGTGGGACCAGAGCCCTTTATTGGGGTAGGTCCACATACCATAAAGGAGCTACTTCGCAAGGAAGAAGGAGTGGGCAGGGAGGAGCATTGGCGGCAAACGCGCGGTATGAGACATGCCAAGTTGCTAATGGGAGGATACAATTTGAGTAGGTTTAAGGTTATAACAAACCTCCCCAGGAACAAACTCAGGCTACTGGTCGCATGGTATACCGGCCACTGCAAGCTGAATAGGCACCTGAACAAATTGGGCCTATCCTCTTGCGTTAGCTGCCGGTTCTGCGACTTGGAGCCTGAAACCCCGGAGCACCTGCTGATTGACTGCACAGCAGTCTGTATACGCAGGACTAAGGCCCTCCGATCAATGTTTCCGGATAGGGATCACATAGCCTCACTAGCGCCCGGAAGTCTATTGAACTTCATCAATGCGCTGGGACTAGGTGAGTCTATATAAGTGAGGAGAGGGCGCAATAGAGCAAAGGTCGCGATGCATTCCTCATATTGAATCAATCAATCAATCAAGTTGCTTCAAATCATAAGTTTCACATATTAAAGTTAATTAATTAACCCTCATTATCTTACTCAAATTGACATAAGACCATGAAGGCAGTGCATTTGGAAAAAAATCCACAATTTTACATTTAGGTATAAAACTGATTTTCTGGCATGTACACATTTAGAAATCCATATCTAGTTGCTTCAAATTATTAAATTCACATATTAAAGTTAATTAACTTTCTTCATCTCACTAAAGTTGGCATAAAGCCATAACGGTAGTGCATTTGGAAAAATTCCACAATTTTACATTTAGGTATAAAACCGATTTTCCTGCATTTAAACATTTAGCAATCCACATCGAGTTGATTCAAATCATTAACTTCACATATTAAAGTTAATTTACCTTCTTCATCTTACAGAAGTTGGCATAAAACCATAACGGCAGTGCATTTGGAAAAATTCCACAATTTTACATTTAGGAATAAAACCGATTTTCTTGCATGTACGCATTTAAAAATCCATATCAAGTTACTTCAAATTATTAAATTCGCATATTAAAGTTAATTAACTTTCTTCATCTTACTAAAGTTGGCATAAAGCCAAAACGGCAGTGTATTTGGAAAAATTCCATAATTTTACATTTAGGTATAAAACCGACTTTCTTGCATGTACACATTTAGAAACCCATATCAAGTTGCTTCAAATCATTAGCTTAACATATTAAAGTTAATTAAAATTCTTCATCTTACTAAAGTTGGCATAAAGCCAAAACGGCAGTGCATTTGGAAAAATTCCACAATTTTACATTTAGGTATAAAACCGACTTTCTTGCATGTACACATTTAAAAATCCATATCAAGTTGCCTCAAATCATTAACTTAACATATTAAAGTTAATTAACTTTCTTCATCTTACAGAAGTTGGCATAAAGCCAAAACGGCAGTGCATTTGGAAAAATTCCATAATTTTACATTTAGGTATAAAACCGACTTTCTTGCATGTACACATTTAGAAATCCATATCAAGTTGTTTAAAATTATTAAATTCACATATTAAAGTCAATTTACTTTCTTCATCTTACTAAAGTTGGCATGAAGCCATAAACGGCAGTGCATTTGAAAAAATTCCACAATTTTACACTTAGGTATAAAACCGATTTTCTTGCATGTACACATTTAGAAATCCATATCAAGTTGTTTCAAATTATTAAATTCACATATTAAAATTAATTAACTTTCTTCATCTTACTAAAGTTGGCATAAAGCCAAAACGGCAGTGCATTTGGAAAAATTCCATAATTTTACATTTAGGTATAAACCTGACTTTCTTACATGTACACATTTAGAAATCCATATCAAGTTGCTTCAAATCATTAGCTTAACATATTAAAGTTAATTAACCTTCTTCATCTTACAGAAGTTGGCATAAAGCCAAACGGCAGTGCATTTTGAAAAAATTCCATAATTTTACATTTAGGTATAAAACCGACTTTCTTGCATGTACACATTTAGAAATCCATATCAAGTTGCCTCAAATCATTAACTTAACATATTAAAGTTAATTAACCCTCGCCATTTTACTCAAGTTGGCATAAAGCCAAAACGGCAGTGCATTTGGAAAAATTCCACAATTTAACATTTAGGTATAAAACCGACTTTCTTGCATGTACACATTTAGAAATCCATATCAAGTTGTTTAAAATTATTAAATTCACATATTAAAGTTAATTAACATTCTTCATCTTACAAAAGTTGGCATAAAGCCTAAACGGCAGTGCATTTGAAAAATTCCACAATTTTACATTTAGGTATAAAACCGACTTTCGTGCATGTACACATTTAGAAATCCATATCAAGTTGTTTCAAATTATTAAATTCACATATTAAAGTTAATTAATCTTCTTCATCTTACTGAAGTTGGCATAAAGCCATAACGGCAGTGCATTTGGAAAAATTCCAAAATTTTACATTTAGGTATAAAACCGACTTTCTTGCATGTACACATTTAGAAATCCATATCAAGTTGTTTCAAATCATTAGCTTCACATATTAAAGTTAATTAATTAACCCTCACCATCTTACTCAAGTTGGCATAAGACCATAACGGCAGTGCATTTGGAAAAAATTCCATAATTTTACATTTAGGTATAAAACCGACTTTCTTGCATGTACACATTTAGAAATCCATATCAAGTTGCTTCAAATTATTAAATTCACATATTAAAGTTAATTAACTTTCTTCATCTTACAGAAGTTGGCATAAAGCCAAAACGGCAGTGCATTTGGAAAAATTCCATAATTTTACATTTAGGTATAAAACCGATTTTCTGGCATGTACACATTTAGAAATCCATATCAAGTTGTTTTAAATTATTAAATTCACATATTAAAAATAAATATCCTTCTTCATCTCACTAAAGTTGGCATAAAGCCATAACGGCAGAGCATTTGGAAAAATCGCAAATTTTACGTTTAGGTATAAAACCGATTTTCTGGCATGTACACTTTTAGAAATCCATATCAAGTTGTTTCAAATCATTAGCTTCACATATTAAAGTTAATTAACTTTCTTCATCTTACTAAAGTTGGCATAAAGCCATAACGGCAGTGCATTTGAAAAAATTCCACAATTTTACATTTAGGTATAAAACCGACTTTCTTGCATGTACACATTTAGAAATCCATATCAAGTTGTTTCAAATCATTATGAATTCACATATTATAGTTATTTAACTTTATTCATCTTACAGAAGTTGGCATAAAGCCAAAACGGCAGTGCATTTGAAAAATTCCATAATTTTACATTTAGGTATAAAACCGACTTTCTTGCATGTACATATTAAGAAATCCATATCAAGTTGTTTCAAATCATTAGCTTAACATATTAAAGTAAATTAACCCTCACCATTTTACTCAAGTTGACACAAGACCATAACGGCAGTGCATTTGGAAAAAATTCCATTATTTTACATTAAGGTATAAAATCGACTTTCTTGCATGTACACATTTAGAAATCCATATCAAGTTGTTTCAAATCATTAGCTTAACATAATAAAGTTAATTAACCCTCAACATTTTACTCAAGTTGACATAACACCATAATGGCAATGCATTTGGAAAAATTCCATAATTTTACGTTTAGGTATAAAACCGACTTTCGTGCATGTTTACATTTAGAAATCCATATCAAGTTGCTTCAAATTATTAAATTCACATATTAAAGTTAATTAACTTTCTTCATCTTACTAGAAGTTGGAATAAAGCCAAAACGGCAGTGCATTTGGAAAAAAATCCTTAATTTTACGTTTAGGTATAAAACCGACTTTTTGCATTGTACACATTTAGAAATCCATATCAAGTTGCTTCAAATCATTAGCTTCACATATTAAAGTTAATTAAATTCTTTCTTCATCTTACAGAAGTTGGACATAAAAAAAAGGCAGTGCATTTGGAAAAATTCCACAATTTTACATAAAACGATTTTCTTGCATGCAGAAATCCATAGCATTTGGAAAAATTCACATATTAAAGTTAATTAATTTTACATTAAAGCCAAAACGGCAGGCATTTGGAAAAAACCGACATTTAGGTTGCATGTACACATTTAGAAATCCATATCAAGTTGCTTTAAATTATTAAATTCACATATTAAAGTTAATTAACTTTCTTCATCTTACTAAAGTTGGCATAAAGCCAAAACGGCAGTGCATTTGAAAAATTCCACAATTTTACATTTAGGTATAAAACCGATATTCTGGCATGTTCACATTTAGAAATCCATATCAAGTTGTTTCAAATCATTAAATTCACATATTAAAGTTAATTAACTTTCTTCATCTTACTGAAGTTGGCATAAAGAAAATGGCAGTGCCTTTGGAAAATTCCATAATTTTACATTTAGGTATAAAACCGACTTTCTTGCATGTACACATTTAGAAATCCGGTATCAAGTTACTTCAAATCATTAATTCACATATTAAAGTTAATTAACTTCTTTTTTCTTACCATTACCGACTTAGGGCCATCCCGGAAGGGCATTTGGAAAATTCCATAATTAACATTGAGGTATAAAACCGATTTTCCTGCATGTACACATTTAGAAATCCATATCAAGTTGTTTCAAATCATTAGCTTAACATATTAAAGTTAATTAACCCTCATCATTTTACTCAAGTTGACATAAGACCATAACGGCAGTGCATTTGGAAAAAAATTCTATAATTATACATTTAGGTATAACACCGACTTTTTGCATGTACACATTTAGAAATCCATATCAAGTTGCGTCAAATCATTAACGTCACATTTTAAAGTAAATTAACCTTCTTCATCTTACTGAAGTTGGCATAAAGCCAAAACGGCAGTGCATTTGGAAAAATTCCACAATTTTACATTTAGGTATAAAACCGATTTTCTGGCATGTACATATTTAGAAATCCATATCAAGTTGTTTTAAATTATTAAATTCACATATTAAAGATAATTAACTTTCTTCATCTTACTCAAGTTGGCATAAAGCCAAAATGGCAGTGCATTTGGAAAAATTCCGAATTTTACAATTAGGTATAAAACCGATTTTCTAGCATGTACACATTTAGAAATCCATATCAAGTTGTTTTAAATTATTAAATTCACATATTAAAGTTAATTAACTTTCTTCATCTTACAAAAGTTGGCATAAAGCCTATTTAGAAATCCA